>NW_027500853.1:0-21857 GCF_021521415.1 Bidens hawaiensis
GAAAAACAGTAAGAATAACTTACGTTCATATAAGTCAACAAAAATAGGCTCCATAAATTCTGAGGCCCATAAGCGACTCATGCCTGCCCACACTAGGGCTTCTTCTGGCAATACCCGCATTGGCGTTGGTTCCATCGTTAGGGTACGGAACCATTCACGACCTTCGTGAGCAGCTGTAGCAACGTCCGGAAGACGAGAGTTGACCGGGCGACGGACCATGGCAACGGGTACCACGTCCTCAGAAATCCAAAAAAATTTGCAACGCCAGTCGGAAGGCACCTTCTCGACCTCATATCCAATACTTCGGTCAGAGAATCCCTGGCAGGAATACCAACCATCGCGGATAGCAAGACGGTAGAAAATAGGGAATCGATCAACATGTGGCACCAGGTCCCGTGCTATACAGACAAATTCATAGTGTCGTATTCGCATCATCGCACGTGGATGTAGTTGGGACAAATGAATCCCATAAGCGGTTAACAAATTCATAAGGAATTTCGTCAAAGGAAAACGGAAATTCCCACAGGTAAAGTAATCGGCATAGACAGCCATTTTCCCAGGAGGGGATAGACTGGCTATCGAACCCGGTGAAGGAAACTCCGGTTCCCATTCCGGTGGAATGCCATACGTTTCCAGCAGCTTCTTATATTCTGAATGGTCCCAAGCGATCTCTATCTCATCAACTTGAGTCTGAACATTCGACATTGTAGACGAATTTAGTAAAAGGATTATAAGAAAGTTCAGTGCCTTATCGGAGAAAAAGCAAAAGGATGATCAGGAAAATCAAAGGCGATAAAGCTTCATAGGAAGTTTTCTCTTCCTTTTATACCCATCGCAATTAATGCGATGGGATATGAACAGTAGAGAGAGAAAATCATCGCCCAATCAATAAACGCCACGTCACGCGGGAAATTCAAAAAAGAGAAAAAACTGCACAGTCGGGTATAGTGACAGCCGTAAAAAACGTCTCATCATCTGTTCACGCGCCTGCGAGTGGTCAACTTGTCCTTTTTTCATGATTATCCACACCAACAGAAGATATTTTCTACCTAATTCCAAAAAGATTCAAAAACCCCCACATACGTTAAGTCCAGAATTTCACCCGCATAAAAGACTTCACTTGGAAGAAACACTGGACTAGGGGGACTTATAGAGGTAGAGTACCAAAAAGACCCAAATACCCTTAAGTACCACCCGCGGGTCACAAAGGAACCTCTAATAGGCCACCCGCGGGGCATACGGATCACCCGCATATCACGATAGAGGAAGAATCTCCTGATATCACGCGTGGAAGCATCCTTGCACCCTCGAAAGTCATCCACAGGATAGGACATCAGTCCGCCCAAACGATCGAGAGGAAGTGCCAGCGGGACAGCTGTCACCAACCAATTACCATCTAGAAGAATATCCATGATTGTTACTTGAGGAATACGTGACCTACTGGCCAATGAAAAAAGGACACCTGGTCAGGTTGTTATAACCGTGCACATGGCCAGGGTGTGATCCGTCCTATCATTGGACGACACGTGTTCAGGTTGTTATACCCATGCACATGGGACGTATAGCTCAACCTATCATAAAGGGACACGTGTCCAGGCGGTTATTGAAGATCTTCTAGAAGAGGACAGCTGACCCAATCATTTTCCTACATCCTTCGGCTATAAATACCTTGTCAAAAGGGTATGAGGCATTCATTCACTCACTTGCATTCTGACTACACTTAGTCTGTTTACTTCAGTACTTTCTCCATTTACGAACGTTACTGATTCTCACGCCGGATGGTGGTTACAGGAAGATCCTCCCTCTTGTCCTTCCTGTAACGAGACTCACTGTGTCTGTTTTGCAGGTTCCGGTCATTGGACTTCGGGGAGTCTTACTCATATCGTGGTAGTAGTCATCATATTGTACCCTGTGGACTCATTGGATCCAGGACCCATACCAGGGGATTGGATCCGTGTTTCTTCAAGCATAATCATGGACTTGGTTTGCAAAGGCAGAACATTTCTTTTCAAGACTGTGTTGGGCCCTCCATACGAACCTAATGGCGTTCGTTCATTTAACTATAACCAAACAAAACGATCGAACTTGAGCGATTAAACGAACGGGGTCATGAGGTTTTCTTGTTTTTGTATGTGTTTGTTTGCGTTCATTCGTTAGCAGTGTAAATAAACAATTCACGGACATAAACGAACAAACACAAGTGAGCTAAAATTAATTAAAGAAAATGTGTGAACTGCAAACAGTTATTAAAACCTAAACTTAAATGAGGTTAAAAAATAAAATCATTAACGAACTTAAACAAACGTAACTTAACGAATGTAGACAAATGTTCACAACAACAAATTAGTGAACAAGGCTTGTGTTTATGCGTGCTCGTTTAACTAAATGAATAAAACTTTTATGTTCATTTCCGTTTGTTCATCAAGTAAACCAACTTCTGGCTGAATGGTTCACAAAACATTCACTTCGCTTGCCAGAAAGTTAACGAGCACACAATTTGCCGGTGAGCGTATTTAATATAGTGGCGTCCTAAAAAGATATAAAAAGACCGATTAACTGAACATTTAGTTTACATGAGCAAAGTATGTTATTTTTCTAGGTAATCATCAGCCTAAGGCTCAAATTATTTCTAGGCTATCTACGATCAATCATCAACGATTTTTGGACTACGCAAATAAAACATAAATCATATTAAATTTCATTAATTTCCATTGCTTGCACTCCTCGTTGAGAAAGAGAGAAACACAAAGGTACCTCAATGTTTGGAGTAATTTTTTTCACCTGCTCAACAATTTCTTGTGTCTTTTTTGCAGCTGCAAAAGCCAAATCCAGATCATTAAGGAGAATGCATATTACATGTGTTAAGTTAGTAGGCATAAAAGGGTTAGCTGAAATGCTAGATGAACCTGCTATACGTTGCATGTTGGATTGGTTTGCAATCATTTTTTTCTCTATTAATTAGTTATGATTGTCAAAAAAAATATCATTACAAAATCAAAATCTTTGGATTAAAATCAATTTAGAGGAATACATTTTTAGCTACACAATCAAATCAATACATTTTACATCAAAATGCAAAATCATACAAATTTGAACAATATTCAGAAGATAAATAGAAAGAAGAGATAACAACCTGTTGGCAAGACTTTTTGTAACGATTCCGACGAAATCAGGTAGACCCTAACCGGCATGTACTATTTACGTTATAGTTATTATTGAATGCACGATTTATTGATGTGATTATATGAGGATATATGATTCTCAAAATTGATTATACTTGATTAGATAACTTATCGTATTCAATATACGATTAATCGATTGATAGTTATTGAAACCCGATCGAATCGAGGGTTCAGTTATAGATGATATCTATAATATTTAGTGATTTTTACGAAGCATTAATGCTTCGGGATAAGTAAAGTACGGCACAGAAAAAGAATTTCGATTTAACGATACATCGGTACGTTAAACGAAATATGAATACCAAACCGAGCAAGATACCATCATTCAAGCCGAAAAAGATGCGCAAATAATATTATTATGGTGTTTTAAGTAAACAAGGGTTATGGTTTAAACTTTTAAATGTATTAAACCGGTTTAAATGAAATGCATTTTTAAAAGCCGAATTAAACGTCTAAACCAAAAACGAACCAAACTGAGTTTATCCAAAACGTTATCCACAATTGGAAATCCAAACTTGTGGACTAGAATGAAGGAGGTGGGCCCCACCCCACCCCCTCCAAACTCACAGCCATAAGTGGATAATTCCACCATAATTTTTCATTTTCTCAAGTAAATAACCAATCTCCATCATCTCTCTAGAAATCCAAAGATTTTGAAGACAAAGCAAGGTAAAAATCGAGTTATTTACGTTTTCATCTTCGTTTCTTGAGTTTATTTGCAAGAAAATGAGGTTTCAAGTGAAAAAAAGGGTGAAAACCCGAGATGAAAACCGATTCTTGCATGATCAAGTGATGTATACGGGTTATACAAGGGATCTTGGTCCAAGAAAGGAGTTAAACGAACCAAAAACGAATTTTTACGGTTTAAACTTTAGTTTTGAAACAATAACCGAAACTATAGTGTAAGAGGCTTGATGGTGAGTGTAACTTGCTTGGTATTGTGGTATGTTGGTTGTAGGTTCTGTATTTAGTGGTAGATAAGGCGGAAAGACGAGTTTGTAGCTTGTAGTGGCGGAGAACAAAAGGTATATTCGGTTTATGTTCGGTTATGAGTTTTTGAACAGATTGTGAACGGTTTAGAGTTAGGTCATGAAATTTTACAGAGGTGTTAAATACATGAAAATATGAGTTATGTGAAAATTTGGTAATTTTTGGACAAAGGATGAATATTTGGTAAATTTAATGCTCGGTTTTGGCTAAAAATGGTGAAAAATATTTAAATATCATGATAAATTCTGGAAAATTCAAGATAAGCTTTTTATAACATGTAAAAGTCACACACAAAATTTTAGGTCAGTTGGAGAAGTCTAAGTAGGTTTTTCGGTTAAACGAGTTCTAGGGTTTTCTAGCTCGGTTTTAGTGAAAATGGCATGTAAAAAGAGATTTTGGTTCTGGAAAAATTACAGGGGACTATGTGGATGGCAGGGGTCATTCAGGAAAAATTTGGGATTTTTCTAAGGTCGTTTGGTTTTTGCGACATATTTAGTGTTTAAATGGTGTTTAAAAATAGATAAATAAATTTTAAATATAAAAATTAATTCTGGAAATATTTTTATAAAATTCCCCACTGTCAAAAAGTGATTTGTGCAAAATTTCAAGATCCGATATTAAACGGATAATTATTTGTGCTAAAAAAACAAACTTTTAAAGTTTAAAACGCGTAAACCGGTAAAGTTCGCCTAAACGAGCTGACTGGTGTATAAAAACCTTAAAAATTAACTATTTTTATATGACTGAGTTAAACAGGTATAAATAAATCATCCGAAAGTAATTCGGATGATTTGGGTAATTTTATCCGATTTAACAGTTTCCGGTACACTAAAGACGGAAACGGGTCTCGCGGCCAATCGGGGCGTCTAAACCGAGCTCTAATTTCACAACTTTAATTAAATTATAACAATAGGATCCATATTTTTTAGGAGAGTCTGCTGGGGGAAAGCGGGGTACGTATGACAATAGGATCCAGGAGAAGCAGCAAAATAAACGTGCTCGGTCCGCTGCCCAGAACTACGCCATGACTAGTTCAGGCGGAAGGCAAGAATCGCAGAAAGGGACGCTCCCTAAGTGTGGGAAATGCGGTTACCAGCATGGTGGCGAGTGCAAGGGGTAGTGTGCCACCGGTGTGGCAGGAATGGGCACTACGCACCGAGTTGTAGGACAAACCTAAATAATCTGAACCGACAACCGCAACCTATCCGTGCGCAGCCACTTAGGACCCAACCAGCCCGACAACAAAACCGACAAGGAAACCAAATGATGACCACCAGCCGTGCTTGCTTTGAATGCGGCAGCACAGATCACTTCAAGAGATACTGTCCGAAACTGAACCAGGGAGGAAATGGGAGGCAAACCGTGGGTCAGGCATCGTCGTCCAATCCGGCGAGAGGCCGAGCATTTGTGATGGGGGCGAACGAAGCACGCCAGGACCCCAGCGTAGTGACAGGTACATTCCTCGTCTCTGATCATTACGCTTCTGTATTATTTGATACGGGCGCCGATAGAAGTTTTGTCTCCATTAAGTTCCTATCGATAGCAAACCTTCCGATTAGTGAAACCATAGAACCTTATACCGTAGAAGTCGCTAACGGTAAAACCATGATAGTTAATCAGATAGTTCGGAATTGCCCTTTTATTTTGAACGATCAATCCTTCCTGATTAACTTATTACCGGTAGAATTAGGTAGTTTTAACGTGATAGTGGGAATGGATTGGTTAGCACGTAACAAAGTGGAAATAAACTGTGAAAAGAAAATCGTCAAGATCCGGGTGTCGGATGACGAAGAGGTGTTAGTGCAAGGAGAGAAGTCGGGCATAATGATACCATTTATATCCCACCTTAAGGTGTTAAAATATATACGCCAGGGATGCGTGGCGTATCTAGCGAGCTTGACGGCCACAGATTCTGAGGAGAAACGGGTGGATGATATCCCGGTGGTACGCGAATTTCCACAAGTTTTCCCAGAAGAACTTCCTGGATTACCGCCAACCCGACAGGTCGAATTCAGAATCGATTTAATACCTCAAGCTGGCCCTGTTGCTAAAGCAACCTACCGACTTGCACCGTCTGAGATGCAAGAATTATCCAATCAGTTGCAAGAATTGTTGGATAAAGGATTTATACGTCCTAGTCATTCCCCGGGGGGTGCACCTGTATTATTCGTGAAAAAGAAGGACGAAAGCCTTAGAATGTGCATTGATTACAGGGAGTTGAACAAGTTAACAAGTTAACAATCAAAAATAGGTACCCTCTTCCCCGAATTGATGATCTGTTCGACCAACTGCAAGGTGCGAGCTATTTCTCAAAAATCGATCTTAGATCGGGATACCATCAGGTTAGAATTCAGGAAGAAGATATCCCAAAACCGCATTCCGGACTCGCTACGGCCATTACGAGTTCTTAGTTATGCCTTTCGGGCTAACAAATGCGCCGGCAGTGTTCATGGACCTCATGAATCGAGTCTGTAAACCCTACCTTGACAAATTCGTCATCGTGTTTATTGACGATATTTTGATCTACTCGAAAAGTAAAGAAGAGCACGGGCAACACTTAAGAATAATTTTAGAGCTTCTGAATCAGGAGAAGTTGTATGCAAAATTTTCCAAGTGTAACTTCTGGTTACAAGAAGTGCAATTCCTCGGTCACGTTGTAAACCATCAAGGAATACACGTTGATCCGAGTAAGGTTGAAGCAATTAAGAATTGGCAAGCGCCTAAATCTCCAAAGGAAATCCGCCAATTCTTAGGCTTAGCTGGATATTATCGTCGATTTATAGAGAACTTTTCCAGCATCGCCCAACCTTTAACCCTCCTGACTCAAAAGGATCGAAAGTATGAATGGGGAGAAGAGCAGGAAACGGCGTTTCAAACGTTAAAACAAAAATTGTGGCAAGCGCCGATTTTAAGTCTCCCCGATGGAGACGATGGTTTTGTCGCGTATTGTGACGCATCGCGTAGAGGGTTAGGATGCGTGTTGATGCAGAATAATAAGGTTATAGCCTATGCTTCCCGACAGTTAAAAGTACACGAGAAAAATTACACTACTCATGACTTAGAACTGGGAGCGGTTATCTTCGCACTTAAAATCTAGAGACATTATCTCTACGGTACGAAGTGCACCATCTTCACCGATCATAAAAGCTTGCAGCACATATTTGATCAGAAAGAACTGAATATGAGGCAACGAAGATGGGTCGAGTTGTTAAGCGATTATGACTGTGACATCCGTTATCACCCCGGCAAGGCTAACGTCGTAGCCGATGCCTTGAGTAGGAAAGATCGGGTTAAGCCATTGCGAGTGCGAGCGCTGGGGATGATAGTCCAGTCGAACCTTTCGGACCTGATTCGAGTCGCTCAACGTGAGGCGTTGAAAGAGGAACAATTGGAAAAAGGAGGGACTTTACGGCAATGAGAAGAATTTCGAACAACGCGTGGACGAAATTCTCTATTTCAAAAATCGGGTTTGGATCCCGACCCTCCATGACCTTCGTGAATTAATCATGAACGAAGCGCATAGATCAAAATATTCCATACATCCGGGATCGGATAAGATGTACAAGGATGTGAAGGAGTTCTACTGGTGGCCGGGTATGAAAAAGGATATAGCCACGTACGTCGGTAAGTGTACGACTTGTGCAAGAGTTAAGGCGGATCACCAGAAACCCTCGGGGATGTTACAACAACCGGAAATTCCCGAATGGAAGTGGGAGCAAATCGCGATGGATTTTGTGACACATCTCCCTAAGACGTCCCGAGGACATGAT
The DNA here is from genome assembly GCF_021521415.1 of Bidens hawaiensis. Taxonomy (NCBI): domain Eukaryota; kingdom Viridiplantae; phylum Streptophyta; class Magnoliopsida; order Asterales; family Asteraceae; genus Bidens; species Bidens hawaiensis. The sequence continues at coordinate 7,943 of NW_027500853.1, forward strand.
GCAATTTGGGTAATCGTGGATCGATTAACCAAATCGGCACATTTTATTCCGATTAGAAATAATTATAACACTGAGAGACTTCCGCAGATTTATATAAATGAAATTGCGTCTCGTCATGGAATACCCATCTCAATCATCTCCGATCGGGATAGCCATTTCACCTCCAATCTTTGGCAAGCTGTGCAAGAAGCGCTGGGAACGCGTATTGATCTAAGCACAACTTACCACCCTCAGACCGATGGTCAGTCTGAGAGGACCATCCAAACCCTGGAGGATTTGCTTCGTGCATGCGTACTGGATTTTAAGGGAAATTGGGATCAACATCTCCCACTCGTTGAATTTTCCTATAATAACAGTTACCATAGCAGTATAAAGGCAGCGCCTTACGAAGCATTGTATGGTCGGAAGTGCCGATCACCACTCTGTTGGACTGAAGTGGGCGACACCCAGGTTATTAGATCAGACATGGTCCAGGAAACGACCATCAAAATCCTTAAAATTAGGAACAATCTGAAGGCCGCGCGGGATCGGCAGAAGAGTTATGCCGATACCCGTAGAAAACCGTTGTCGTTTGAGAAGGGTGATAAAGTGTATTTGAAGGTATCACCTTGGAAGGGTGTAGTCAGATTTGGAAAGGCGGGGAAGTTAGCCCCGAGATATATTGGACCATTCGATATTACTGCAAAAATCGGTCCGTAGCATACCGATTAGAACTACCTGATGAACTGAGTGCAGTTCACAATGTGTTTCACGTGTCGAACTTGAAAAGGTGTCTGGCGGATGAGACATCGGTGTTACCATTAGAGGGTGTCCAATTAAACGATAAGCTTAATTTTGTAGAGGAACCCATAGAAATAGTAGACGGGAAAACCAAGCAGCTAAGACACAATAAGATTTCGATGGTTAAAGTTAGATGGAATTCGTAACGAGGCCCAGAATATACATGGGAACGAACAGACGAATTCCGAAAGAAATACCCCCACCTATTTCCCGGAAAGGAAGTGGATGATGCTTAAAATTTCGAGGACGAAATTTCTTAATGGGGGAGAATGTAACGATTCCGACGAAATCAGGTAAACCCTAACCGGCATGTACTATTTACGTTATAGTTATTATTGAATGCACGATTTATTGATGTGATTATACGAGGATATATGATTCTCAAAATTGATTATACTTGATTAGATAACTTATCGTATTCAATATACGATTAATCGATTGATAGTTATTGAAACCCGATCGAATCGAGGGTTCAGTTATAGATGATATCTATAATATTTAGTGATTTTTACGAAGCATTAATGCTTCGGGATAAGTAAAGTACGGCACAGAAAAAGAATTTCGATTTAACGATACGTCGGTACGTTAAACGAAATATGAATACCAAACCGAGCAAGATACCATCATTCAAGCCGAAAAAGATGCGCAAATAATGTTATTATGGTGTTTTAAGTAAACAAGGGTTATGGTTTAAACTTTTAAATGTATTAAACCGGTTTAAATGAAATGCATTTTTAAAAGCCGAATTAAACGTCTAAACGAAAAGCGAACCGAACTGAGTTTATCCAAATCGTTATCCACAATTGGAAATCCAAACTTGTGGACTAGAATGAAGGAGGTGGGCCCCACCCCACCCCCTCCAAACTCACGGCCATAAGTGGATAATTCCACCATAATTTTTCATTTTCTCAAGTAAATAACCAATCTCCATCATCTCTCTAGAAATCCAAAGATTTTGAAGACAAAGCAAGGTAAAAATCGAGTTATTTGCGTTTTCATCTTCGTTTCTTGAGTTTATTTGCAAGAAGGGTGAAAACCCGAGATGAAAACCGATTTCTGCATGATCAAGTGATGTATACGGATTATACAAGGGATCTTGGTCCAAGAAAGGAGTTAAACGAACCAAAAACGAATTTTTACGGTTTAAACTTTAGTTTTGAAACAATAACCGAAACTATAGTGTTAGAGGCTTGATGGTGAGTGTAACTTGCTTGGTATTGTGGTATGTTGGTTGTAGGTTCTGTATTTAGTGGTAGATAAGGCGGAAAGACGAGTTTGTAGCTTGTAGTGGCGGAGAACAAAATGTGTATTCGGTTTATGTTCGGTTATGAGTTTTTGAACAGATTGTGAACGGTTTAGAGTTAGGTCATGAAATTTTACAGAGGTGTTAAATACATGAAAATATGAGTTATGTGAAAATTTGGTAATTTTTGGACAAAGGATGAATATTTGGTAAATTTAATGCTCGGTTTTGGCTAAAAATGGTGAAAAATATTTAAATATCATGATAAATTCTGGAAAATTCAAGATAAGCTTTTTTATAACATGTAAAAGTCACACACAAAATTTTAGGTCAGTTGGAGAAGTCTAAGTAGGTTTTTCGGTTAAACGAGTTCTAGGGTTTTCTAGCTCGGTTTTAGTGAAAATGGCATGTAAAAAGAGATTTTGGTTCTGGAAAAATTACAGGGGACTATGTAGATGGCAGGGGTCATTCAGGAAAAATTTGGGATTTTTCTAAGGTCGTTTGGTTTTTGCGACATATTTAGTGTTTAAATGGTGTTTAAAAATAGATAAATAAATTTTAAATATAAAAATTAATTCTAGAAATATTTTTATAAAATTCCCCACTGTCAAAAAGTGATTTGTGCAAAATTTCAAGATCCGATATTAAACGGATAATTATTTGTGCTAAAAAAAACAAACTTTTAAAGTTTAGAACGCGTAAACCGGTAAAGTTCGCCTAAACGAGCTGACTGGTGTATAAAAACCCTAAAAATGAACTATTTTCATATGACTGAGTTAAACAGGTATAAATAAATCATCCGAAAGTAATTCGGATGATTTGGGTAATTTTATCCGATTTAACAGTTTCCGGTACACTAAAGACGGAAACGGGTCCCGCGGCCAATCGGGGCGTCCAAACCGAGCTCTAATTTCACAACTTTAATTAAATTATCAGTCAACAACTATTTTCGGGTCGTGTGTGACCAAACTCATTTTTGAAACGTAAAAACGGATAACCGTGCTAGGCACGCAAAACGGGGAAAACGAACTAATAGTAATTTTGACTATTGAACTCTAAACGATATCACAATCTGAGTCCGGAGAAGTGTTTCTGGGTTAACATTGCCCCCGGAACGGGTACAGTACTGGGTTAACAGTGTCCCCAGATGTACCGGTTAACACGGTTAAAGTTATATTAATAGTGATTGTATGGTAACGAACTTAGGGATCGTATTACAGATCTGGACTAGTAGCTTGTGTACTGTGTTACCTACTTGCTTGCGATAAGGTGAGTTTCACGAGCCCCTTTTTCTGAATTATTTTTAAATATTTTCTCGGGGCGGAAAGCATGTTACTATTAAAATGTTTAAGTATATATTTTATAGTATGGGAATCGTACGGAAATGTACTAAGATGGTGATTGTCTGAGTTGCTAACATTGTAAGGCCCCGCAACACGAGTGATTAGCTAAAAGCCGGTAGAGTGTGAATAGTACTATTGGTCTGACAAACCCAACTGGTCCGGCATGGATTTGCTGATGTTTCCCAGCCAGTTGCACATGTCTATTTTGTTGTTATTTATTTTGCTATGTAATGTTAGGCATAGCGGTTTGGGGCAGGTTCGTGGGCGGAGTATGCCACGGGGTTGTATGTGGATAGTCAGAGGTTTCACTTGTGGGCTCAGCATAATTACATCGCTAATATATGATTATTATAATGATTTGTCACTGTTTATTTAAATTAGTGAAACTCACCAACTATTCGTAGTTGACCCGTTTTCTTTACATGCTTTCTAGGTACCCCCAAACTGGAATAATTGCTACATGCTTGACGATGCGTGCTTTTTTTTGTGGAAGCTTAATGATCTTTTTGTATTAAATATATTAATGTACTGTTGGTAAAACTTATGTGCTAACGCCTAGACGGTAACTAAACTCGGAACAATGTAATATGGTGTAAATTAATGTAGTAGTGTTTTCTTTATAAGCAATGCTGTTGATATCAGACGTGTCTGTTGCACCCCGTTTATGTTTCCGCTGCGGTTACGGGGTGTTACACTTTTGGTAAGAGAAAGCATGTTGCACAAAACTCCCTCGTGCTATGATCATAAACGATTATAAACACAATCAAATCAAAGAATACGGGGATTCACCATGGTCGATAATTGATTGATTATGGCAAAATAAAAGTCAATCTGGGAGCTTAGGCGCCGTTCATTACTACAAACATCAGTCTTCTAGCAGCACAAGGGTGGTAAAGGCAATTGATTTACCACCGGCCTTCAATACGTCCATTCAATTGATCGGTTTCCGTTGATTGCACCATTTAATTGATTGATTGTCTTTGAAGGAATTATGATATTGATATGAAAGCGATCATTTATATACGACTATTTATTGATTGAAGAGGGGAATTTAAACCGCCTGTTACAAATGAAACTAATGCGGAAATTGAATGGCGTCTTAGTTATAAGGGAGAGGGTTCTCATCACCGGAGATATTAATGAAGCCGGATGTCATGGCGTCTCATTGGAATGTCTTCAATTACTATTTTGTCCCTCTTATATGTTTACATGTAATATAGATATAGATATCGTTTGAGTTTGAAAACTTTATGTTGAAATAAAGAACTTTGGTTTAAAATAATGAATTTAAGCTTAAACTTTTTTTTTAATTACTAATTAATTACTTTTTATTATTATTATTATTATTATTATTATTATTATTATATATTTGAATTAAATATTTGAGTTACACACATCTGTTTAATTCTTTCTAAATTACTTATAATAAAAAACAAAAAAACTATAAGTTCGGTTCGGGTGTTTTTGTTTTTGATACATGTAAAACAGAACTAATAAGTGTGGGTTTTACAAAATCATAAAACCAAACAATCGCTTTTTGTTTAGGTTCTTTTTCCTTTTTTTTTATGTTTTTGCGTTTTCCATTTTTATATATGTGAAGAGGTATGTACCCGCCTCAACACCACAAGATATATACAAGACATTAGAAGTCAAAGATATTATCAAGGTACAAAGCCAAAACTTATGCTCAAGCATCACATGCTTGCACATATCACATATGCTCAAGCATCACATATGCTCACGCATCACATGTGCTCATGCATCACATATGCTCGCGCGTATCACATGCTCACGCATCATATATGCTTATGCATATCACATCGTGCGTGGCGCATCCGCGCGCGGCGCATATCACATGCTCGCGCATTATACGTGCCCACCCATGCGCGTGGGGCATCCGCGCGTGACGCGTATTACATGCTTGTGCGTATCACATCTACGCATGAAATATCTGCGCGTGAGAATAAAGAGAAGACCTCGCGCATCTTCAGGATGGGCGCATATCACACGTGCACATAATCAACCTCGTCCTTATCCAAATCAGGATTAGGGCAACCTTGATTGTGCACGTCAGACAACCTTCCAGAAGGCATCTTTTTAAGGAATAAGGATATGCTGATGTTGACAGCTGCTAAATGAAAGGTGGACAGCTCAGCATGACTCATGGGTTACCACGTGATTATAACCAATGAAAAAGCACCAGGTGTCTCCGAGGACACGTGGCGCAAATCGATTGGAGGAGGCCAACAAAACCCTAATCTGGTCTCAGATCAATCAGTGGAAACCCTAGCACTATAAATACATCATAACGTACACAGTTACAGACACATTGATTCACATTGAAGCATATTCAATCACACAATCATACAGAGTAACATAAAGTATTCAGCATTTTAAGCAATACTTTCCAAATTCCCTTACTCTCACATTATCATCTTCTCCTACATATACTTATTCTCACGCCGGAGGGTTACCCCAAAGAGGACCCCTCTGTCCCTTTCTGAGGGGTAAGTAACGGCGCTGTTCATTTTGTAGGTGGAAGAACACAGATCCAGAAGAACCATCGGTGAAATAGTATAATCACACCCGAGGAAAGTAGATCTGCTACCAGTGAGTAGATCCACGTTTCTTCATTGGCGCCATCCACTGTTACATCGGCAATCAGATCTACATAAAAAAAATCAATCACCATGGTTTCTGGCGTTCGTAACGTTGATCAAGCTCTGGAGGATATTGAACGTGAGGGTGTTAACGACGGACAGCAGGTTCTGAGGGTTCCGCGTGATTCTACGCGTACCACCAGCAACCGTCCCTTCGTCACAACCCCTCACGGCCAGACTGAAACTCCTCCAGACGATCTCACGTTACAAAATATGGCCGGCGCGAAACTGAAAGGACCAATGGGTCCAGAAGAAGAAACAAATGATCCGAATGAATGGCTCATAAACGAGCAGCGGCGTCTGATGGAAAAGTACAATGAAATGGTCAAACAGAAGAAGCTAGCCGACCAAACACAAAGGCAAGCGTTTGATAAGCAGACTACAAAAAGGCCGCGCGCGCCGGAAGAAGGACATTCTGTTCACACTTCACACACTGAGTTCAGTGATGAAGAAGTGCATAGCATGAGGAAGACGCGGGATACTCATGCAGGAGGCTCACAGCTCCGCGCGCCTGTGAACATGGTGCCTGGAGCCAGAGCCGATCTGGATCTGCACATGCCGTACAGCCCACCAGTCAGAGGGCAAGTGGACGTAACCACACCCTACAGACCAGCCATCTTGGTGAAACACTCAAAGTTCACTATGCGCATCGCGCAGGCTCCCATCCAGCACAAGACCAAGATGCCAAGTGGTTTGGGTAAGTATGACGGCACGACAGATCCAGACGATTTCTTGCAAGGTTTTTACAACACGGGAAACCTAGAGAGCTGGACGATGCCAACATGGTGTCATATGTTTGCTCGCTGCCTAACGGGCGCGGCGCGGGTATGGTTCGAGAGCTTGCCGACTGGGCAAATTGATGGGTTCGAGGAACTATTAGAAAAGTTCCAAGCCCACTTCGTACAGCAGCGCAGGCACACGCGCGATCCTGATGACATCATGCACTGCGTACGCAGGAATGATGAAACGATTGAAGATTACATCACTCGGTTCAATCAGGAGTCTCTGGCAATCGGAGGTATAACCGAGCAACTCCTGCGCGTGGCCTTTATACAAGGCGCGCGCAGTGATCAATTACGACGAGCTCTCGTAAGCAAAGATGGCATGCCCACCACGTGGGCCAAGTTAATGGAGGCATCGCGAGTTTTCGCGAGAAATGAAAAACAGATTGCCCAAGATAGGGCAAGAGAAAGAGCGCATCAGGCTGAATCACCGCGCAGCAAAGAGAAGAGGGCCAAACAGAACTCTGTATGGTCCAGGTTGCAGCCAACAAGTTTTTCTTCCGCAGAAAAGCAAGCGCAACCAAGCTCACCCCAGCCCCAAAAAGATGTTCGTAATCGCGGGGAGGGTGACAAGAGGGAGGGCGGCAGAGATCCTAGCAGACCTCTGCCAAGAATATGGACTCCCCTCACTAAAACACCTTCACAGGTGTTAAGTACTGAGAATGTTCAATTCAAGCCCCCCAAGCAACTACACTACAAGGGACCGCAAAACAGTGGCAAATATTGTGAATTTCACAGGTCCCCGGGCCACAACACCGACGCATGCCATCATTTAAAGGATGCGATCGAGAAGGATGTAAAATCAGGCAGGCTGGCTCACTTGGTGAAAAACCAAAGAATAGAAGATGAGCAACCGGAAGGAGCCTCTGCCAGCAAGAAATACAAAAGAATCTGTGTGGCTGAGGGGGGACGACAAGGGCAGACGTCAAAAAAGAGAAGCGCGCAAATCCACGGAGATTGGCTGCGAGCAGCAAGTCATCTTCCCAAGAATCAGGGGAGGCCCTTCAATAAGCAGTCCTCTCGTCATCACCACACACATTGCTCATTACGAAGTGTCAAAGGTCCTGGTGGACACTGGAAGCGAATCTGACATTATGTATGAGCAATGTTTCAGAAAGTTAGACCCGGCAGACCAAGCGCGGCTCGAAATTGTGAACGGACCAATCTGTGGTGTTTCAAATGAAATCATCCATCCCCTAGGCCAGATTCAGTTTGAACTAACTATGGGGGATGATGAGCACAAGCGAGCCGAAGTTGTCAACTTCTTGGTCTTGCCCACCACGTCATGCCACAATATGATCCTGGGTAGGGGAACGATTGCCCAATTTAATGCTGTACCGTCGCCAGCGCACGGCGCATTGGGGTTCCCTACACCAACAGGCGTAACATTTGTTTACCGCGATCATTTGTGCGCAGTGACAAGTACGCCGCGGGAAGGGAGAATGAAACTTCCAATGGCGGACAATGCGCCAGAGAAGTGGATTTTAAACCCAAAATTCCCAGAGCAAACGGTCACAATTGGCGCTACCATTTCAGACGAAACGAGGTTGAGAATGAAAAGGTTGCTCACAAAATACACGTCGGTTTTCGCGTGGCAACACTCCGATATGACGGGGGTCCCGCGAGACTTGGCGCAACATTCTCTTAACACGTTCAAGTCGGTGGAGCCAATTGCTCAGAAAAAGAGAATCATGGGGGATGAAAAGGCGAAGGCTATGAATGAGCAAGTGGAGGACCTGTTGCGCGCAAACATCATCCGCCCGATCCGATACCAGACGTGGGTAGCCAATCCTGTGATGGTAAAGAAAAGCAACGGGTCATGGAGGATGTGTATTGACTTCAAGGACCTCAACAAAGCATGTCCGAAAGACTGTTACCCCCTCCCAAACATCGACGCAAAGGTGGACTCCGTGGCGCCATTCAAGCTCAAATGTTTCCTGGATGCCTACAAAGGCTATCACCAGATTCAAATGGCACCACAGGACGAAGACAAGACTGCCTTCAGAACCGACAAGGGTGTTTTTTGTTACACAAAAATGCCCTTTGGTTTAAAGAATGCGGGCGCCACCTATCAGAGACTTATGGATTCGGTTTTCAGTGAACAAATCGGAAGAAATCTAGAAGTCTACGTTGATGATTTGGTGATCAAGAGCAGGGAGGAGAGACAAATGCTCAAAGACATCGAGGAAACTCTTCAGCGCCTAACGGAAGTTAACATGAAGCTCAACCAGAGCAAATGTACTTTCGGCGCGGAAGAGGGGAAATTTCTTGGTGTAATGGTCACTAAGGATGGTTTCAAGGTGAACCCTGAAAAGGTGGAAGCCATCCTTGACATGCCTTCACCATCCACCATGAAAGATGTTCAGAAGCTGAATGGTAGATTGGTGTCAATCAACAGGTTCCTAGCGAACCACGCCAGCAAATCTACTCCATTCGTTAACACTTTGAGGAACTGCTTGAAGAAGAGCCAATTCAAGTGGACGCCTGAGGCTGAGCAAGCTTTCAGTGAGATAAAAGAATGTCTCATAAAGCTGCCCGCGCTAACAGCTCCACTTCCTGGCGAAACCCTTACATTGTACCTGTCAGCTGGAGACCGCGCCATCGGCGCAGTATTATTGGTGGATCGCAAGGGGATCCAAACGCCAATATACTATGTGAGTCGGGTGCTGACAGACCCTGAGATGCGCTATTCCATCATGGAAAAGTTAGTTTTGTCACTAACACACGCGTCGCGCAAGCTCCATAGATACTTCAATGGTCATCCTATTGAAGTTCTGACTGGTTACAACATCCAGCAAGTCTTGCGACGCCCCGCGCTCTCCGGAAGGCTGACAAAGTGGGCGCTGGAATTAGGTGAACACACGATCACCTATTAGCCCCGTCCAACAATAAAGGGTCAAGTTTTAGCGGATTTCATCACGGAAATCCCAGAGGGAAAGATTGAAGAAGCTCAGCGCGAGGTAGACCCTCCGCGAGCAAATGATGAAGAAGATGTTTGGAGGCTATTCACTGATGGAGCCTCCAACAGCGAAGGGTCCGGCGCAGGCCTCAAACTGGTGGACCCTGATAATCATGAATATACTTATGCTATTAGATTGGACTTCAAGAGTACCAACAATGAGGCTGAGTATGAAGCCCTGCTGGCTGGTCTGCGCATTGCGCGCAAGTTTGGAGTTAAAAGGCTAGAGGCCCATGTTGATTCTTACTTGGTAGCTGCTCAAGTCAACGGCCTTTATGACGCCAAGGAGAACACAATGCCTCTATATCTAGAGCAGGCAAAAAAGCTCGTTGAGCAGTTTGACTTCTTCAGAATCATACACATCTCGCGCAGCGAAAATAAGTCTGCTGACGCGTTGAGTAAGATGGCTTCAACTAATTTTGATCACTTTGGCAAAGATGTCAGGGTGGAAGTGATGAGCAACCCGTTAGTGCAAACACAATCTGTCCTTGTAATTCATACAACCCCTTCATCCTGGATAACTCCAATAATGGAATTCCTGAAGGAGGGGAAGTTACCGGACGATCGCGCACAGGCGAGAAAGATAAGACACAAGGCGCAGAACTATGAACTACTTGATGGTACATTATATCGACGCTCTTACCTTGGACCGCTCATGAAATGCCTGGATGCTGAAGAAGCAAGCTATGTGATTAGGGAGATTCACGAAGGAATCTGCGGAATACACGCTGGCCCGCGCATGGTGGTTGCCAAGGCAATGAGCTCAGGCTACTATTGGCCAGGCATGTACTTGGATGCGCTAAAAGAAATCCAAAAATGCAAGGCATGTCAGAGCTACGCGCCAAACACCATGCGGCCAAAGAACAACTTGATTCCGGTGACCTCTGCATGGCCTTTCCACAAATGGGCCATTGATATTGTGGGGCCCCTGCCGCAAGCGCAAGGGCGAATAAAATTTTTGGTAGTGGCGATAGACTATTTCACAAAATGGGTTGAGGCCAAGCCACTAGCAAAAATCACAGCTGAGGCGATGAAGCAATTTATCTGGAGCCACATCATTTGCCGTTTTGGCCTTCCTATGGAAATTGTGAGCGACAATGGCAAACAATTCACTGACAGGAAGATATCCAGCTGGCTCAAAGAATTGCACATCAACCAAATCTTCACTTCGGTCTACCACCCTCAAGGGAATGGCCAAGTGGAGCGCGCGAATCAAAGTTTGTTAAATGGGCTGAAGAAAAGGTTGGAGGGAGAATCCCATTCTTGGGTCGAAGAGTTACCTAATGTCCTGTGGGCGCACAGGACATTAAGCAAAACTAGCAATGGCGAATCCCCGTTCAGCCTAACCTATGGGACAGAGGCTATGATCCCAGCAGAAATTGGATTCCCATCCCATAGGGTACTCATGATGAGCAAGACTGATAACGAGCGCGAAAGAAGATTGGACCTCAACTTGCTTGAAGGACGCAGAGAAGCGGCTATCATCAATGAAGCCAAATACAAGAAAAAACTGGAAAAATATTATAATCAGCGCGTTAAAGAATGCCACTTCAAGAAAAATGATTTTGTCCTTCGAAACAATGAAGCTAGCCGCGCGATACCCCCAGGAAAAATGTCCCCCAATTGGGAGGGACCTTATCAAATTTCAGAAGATTTGGGGAAAGGCGCGTACACTTTAAAAGATTTGAATGGAAAAAAGATACCGCGCGCGCGGAACGCGGCACAGCTTAGAAAATGCTTCATGTAAAAGTTCAAATATGTAATCAAGGCTTTTAAGCCATCATGAATGAATTTTCGCGCTATCTTTCAATATTTGTTCTATTACCTTTGCATACATGTTTCACACTTCCTTTATTAATTTGGAGCAATATGACAACACTATATTGACTTCAAAACAAAATAAAACGAAGTAAAACATACATGCGCGAGCCTTAGCTCAAGCGCGTTAACGAGTCTTAACTCTAAAACGTCAGGGCCTTAACCCAAACCTACGAGCCTTAGCTCAAACACGTTAATGAGTCTTAACTCTAAAAACGTCAGGGCCTTAGCCCAAAACAAAGAGCCTTAGCTCAAAACACTCACAAACATCCATCTTACATCCCGCGCAGCCTGATCATAAAAATCCTTAAACACAACTAAGGCAAAGTACATGCCATATCATAGTTGTTAAGGTCTCAGGTCGAGGTCGCGCGCGGAATCATAGTGGATATATGAGTAACACATGCTGACATGTAATGGCTAAAACTCATACTTCCATATAAAAACCGCGCGACAACGACGCGCAAAAAGGGAATTGAGAAAAGTTATCGCGCATGTCAGCATAAACAAGATACTGCGAAACCACTTACAAAATAGGACTATGGTTAAATGAATAATTTCCTTACAACCTTGTTCTTACTTTAACGTGCAAGCATATCTTATATCTATATAAGCAAACATGAAGAGATGAATGGAAATGCGCAAGATGTGAAAAAGAGAAAACAAGTTTCATTCCATAGCATTGAAATTTACAAATATGATGAGTTACAAATTACAAGTATAAAAAAAAAATATAAAATTTGATGAAGGGCTTCTCAGTCTCCACGTCGACGTCAGCCGCTTCATCACCCTCATCATCTCCCTCAGCATCTGGCGCGGCCCGCTCCTCATCTCCGAACTGACCATAGTCAAGTTCTTCCTCCTCAATGGAGTCTCTATCACGACGGTGTCAGGAGCAGATTCTTTCGCCGCGCCAGAGCCGCTGGCAGGGGCAACATCCCCCGCGCCACCATCATCGCCACCAGCCCTCTCGCATTCATCGAGCAACTTCTTTAGCGCGCCGAGGTCGGGCTGGTCAGCAAGCGCAGCTATCTGCAAATCATTAGAAAAGTATTGAGTACAAAACACTTGGAAAATTAATCAAGAAAAACTCATCAAGGTCGAGGTACCTGCATAAGGATGGGGATGGGAGTATTCATATACTTCTCCCCCACTGCGGCCATGTCCGCGCAGGCCGCGTCGCTCTTGTAAGGGTACTCGGATGGGTTCTTCTTCAACATGCCATATTCATACCCATCCGTAAACCCTTCAGCTCGACCCACCAAGCGCGCGGCAGCATTGCAGTCCATCACAAGGGCCTGAAACTCGGCGGAATATTTCATCACCAAAGCGCAACGAGTCATGCCCTGTGACACCAGCCATTGGCGATCCTGCGCGAGGCCAGCAACAGACGTCTCGAGGGCAGGAACCTAGGAGTTTAATAACTCAACAGTTTCCTTGGTCTTTTTTAGCTCCTCTTTATCAGACGCTGCTGCCGCCAAAATTTTTTCTTTCTCCGCCTGCGCAGCATCAAGTGCTTCCTGGCTGGACGCTGCCGTCGCCAAGGCCTCATCTCTATCGGCCTGCGCGGCCGCCAACTCCTTATTCAGGCACGCAACCTCGCTCTCCAGTGATGATTTCTCAGTGATACTCTGGACGATAGCTTGGTCACGCGCCTCCGCCTGCTGTTCCAAGACACGCACTCTCCGCGCGTACTTGGCAACTTCGGCCTCCGCCACCTGCTGCTTCTCCCGCGCAGCTTGGAGCTCATGCCCGCGCTTAATAAAGGCGGTGTTGGCACTTGCTCGGTTTTCGCTGAGCTCCGCCTGGAGTTTCTCAGCTCGTGCGCGAGCATCAGAAAGGATCCAGGCGGCCACCTTAGCCTCTCGCTGGGCTTCCACAAGAGCATCGCGTACTTTAATATAATCACGACGAAGCTCCTGGGAGGCAGCAAAGAAAGCCGACCCAGCGAAAATATGGTCATTCAGCAAGTCCGCGCGGGTGCGCTCCTCCTGATACCTCCTTTCAGTAGGAGGCACGGCATGAGCCCAGAAGTCCTCGCATACGCCCATGGATTGAAAGGAACTGTCTTCATTAATATTCCATCTCGGGCGGTAAACGTGGTCACCTCCCTGCAAAACACAAGAAATGTTCTAAGTCATAAAACATACTTATATGGAGGTACGCGCAGCGGAGCAACAAATTAAAACATACCTGCGGGGATGAAGCAGAAAAGTCAGCGCCAGCCCCACCTGAAGTCTGCGCTGCGAAGTCTTGTGGCATCGCAGGGCTGGCGCGGTCTCCCAAGGAGTCCTCAGCTTGAGCCCCCTCATCCTCCTCATCTTCTTCAA
>NW_027500854.1:0-52013 GCF_021521415.1 Bidens hawaiensis
TAGACTTAATCAACCGGTCAACGATCACCCAGATGGTATCGCATCCCGTCGGTGTTCTGGGTAATCCCGTGATGAAATCCATGGAAATGTGTTCCCATTTCCACGTTGGAAGTTCCGGTTGCTGTAGCAGACCAGATGGTTTCTGATATCACTTTGACTCTTGCACAAGTCAAGCATTTGCTCATATAGGTGGCAATGTCGGCTTTCACGTTTGGCCCCCAGTAAAGTGCCTTTAGGTCATGGTACATTTTATCTGAGCCAGGGTGGATGGAATATCGGGACTTGTGTGCTTCGTCCATCACTAAGGTTCTCAACTCTCCGTATCGAGGGACCCAAATCCGGTTTTCGAAATATCGGACCCCGTCTGATTTGGTTTCAAGTTGCTTGTTCATGCCTCGCATGAGTTCTGATGGGAGATTATCGTCTTTCAAGGCTTCGAGTTGAGCATCACAAATCTGATCGGGTAAGTTGGCGTGAATCGTGAGTTGTAATGCTCACACTCGTCTAGGTTTATCGGTTTCTTTTCCGCTGAGAGCATCGGCCACTACATTGGCCTTGCCAGGGTGGTACTTGATGACACAGTCATAATCCTTAAATAGCTCGACCCAACGACGCTGTCGCATGTTCAGCTCCTTTTGATCGTAGATATGTTGGAGACTCTTGTGGTCGGTGTAAATGGTAAACTTGGTACCGTATAAGTAATGCCTCCATATCTTAAGAGCAAACACCACAGCTCCGAGTTCCAGGTCATGGGTCGTGTAGTTCTTCTCATGGATCCGTAGTTGTCGAGAGGCATAGGCTATAACCTTCTCGAGTTGCATCAACACGCAACCGAGACCCTGTATCGATGCGTCACAATGCACCTCAAAATTCCTCGTTCCCTCGGGGAGGGCTAGGATAGGGGCGCTACAGAGTTTGGTTTTTAACTGTTGGAAGGCGGATTCTTGTGCGTCACCCCAATTGTACTTAGTACCCTTATGTGTCAATCCGGTGAGTGGTTGAGCAATCTTGGAAAATCCCTCAATAAAACGCCGGTAGTAGCCGGCCAGTCCTAGGAATTGTCGCACCTCAGTCGGAGTCTTAGGTGCTTCCCAGTTTTTGATGGCCTCTACCTTGCCGGGATCGACATGGATTCCATTCTCATTGATCACATGTCCTAAGAAGTGAACCTCGCGAAGCCAAAATTCGCATTTCGAGAGTTTAGCGTACAGTTGTTCCTTCTTCAGCAATTCTAAGATCAACCTCAGGTGTTCTTCGTGGTCGGTCTTGTTCTTGGAGTAGACGAGGATATAATCAATAAAAACAATCACAAACTTGACGAGTTACGCCTTGCATACTCTGTTCATGAGATCCATGAATACGGCTGGTGCGTTGGTTAAGCCAAAAGGCATAACTGAAAACTCGTAGTGACCGTACCGAGTTCTGAAAGCCGTCTTTGTAATGTCTTCTTCGCGTACTCTTAATTGATGGTAACCAGATCTCAGATCGATCTTCGAGTAGTAACTCGATCCTTGCAGCTGGTCGAAGAGATCATCAATTCGGGGTAAGGGATAACGGTTCTTAGCCGTCACCTTGTTCAGTTCTCGGTAGTCGATACACATGCGGAAAGTCCCATCCTTCTTTCGAACAAATAAGACAGGAACTCCCCAAGGTGATGAGCTGGGTCGGATAAAACCTTTATCCAACAAATCTTGTAATTGAGTGGACAACTCTTGAAGCTCCACCGGTGTGAGCCGATACAGGGCTCGTGCTATGGGTGCTGCACCGGGGGCCAATTCGATTTGGAACTCGACTTGTCGAATAGGTGGGAGTCCAGGCAAATCCTCCGGGAAAACTTCCGGAGAATCTCGCACAATCGGTATGTCTTCAATTCGCTTCTCCTACGCGGGTTTCTCGACAATATGGGCTAAAATTGCTAGATGACCATTTCGTAAATATTTCTGCGCCTTCATGAGGGTGATGATGCTGGTGGTCATGCCGCTCTTCTCGCCCTGGATCGCAATGATTTCGCCGGAAGGGGTAGTGATGTGGACTATTTTGTCATGACATATAATCTCCGCTCGGTTCTCGGATAGCCAGTCCATGCCGACAACGACATCGAAACTACCCAGTGTAAAAGGTATGAGATCGATATCAAAAGTATGACCCGACAGTTTCAACTTACATCCCGCTAGTACATGAGTTGTTTCTATAGACTTACCGTCGGCTAATTCAACAGGAAACTTAGCATCTAACGGGGTTGGAGTTAAGTCTAAGAGTTTACTAAAGGCTTCCGATATAAAACTCCTATCAGCTCCAGTGTCAAACAAAACAGAAGCAAAACAGTCATTCACAGGAAACTTACCGGTAACCACATTCGGATCGTTGCGGGCTTGGCCCGACCCAATGACGAAAGCTCTACCTTTACCACTGCTTCTACCACTGTTGCTGCCTCCATTGTTCTCATTCTGCTTTAGTTTGGGGCAATCCTTCCTGAAATGACCCTCTTGACCACACTCGAAACACCCTTTAGTCGCCGTAGGCTGTTTAGGAGCACCCTTTGCCGCTAGGTCTCCCCTACAGTCTTTGGCCTGATGACCCATTTTTCCGCATCTCAGACACTTGATACGGTCGCATGAGCCAGCATGGTGATAGTTGCACTTGTTGCATTTCGGGTACTTCCCAGCATAGCCACTCGAACCCTGCCCGCCACCGTTGTTGTTATTGTTGGAACCCTGATTATAGAAGTTCCGAGAGAGTTCAGGTTTACAGTAGTGTTGTTGCTGTGGGGGGTTCGATGATGAGGACCTGGTGTTGTCGAATTTCCTCTTTCCATTACCCGAGTTGTTGTTGTTGTTGTCAGTGATTGAGTTGTCTCGGGTTTTAGAGGTGGAACCTCTAGGTGGTAACGCACCTTGTGCCACTGCCTGGTCCGCAGGTTTGTGAGCTAATCGGATCGCTTGTTGAATTGTAGCCGGTTTGGAAGACGTCACCATACCCTGAATTTGTGGTACCAACCCATCGATATACATCTCGATTCTCTTACTCGGCGGGTCTACCATCCGTGGACACATTACTGCTAGCTCATGGGAACGGGTGGTGTAGGCTTCAATCTCGGAACCCACCATTTTCAACGACCAAAATTCAGATTCCAACTTCGCGATTTCCTCTCTAGGACAATACTCTTCCCGCATCATATTCTTGAACTCTTCCCAGTTCATAACGTTCGCCAAATCCAACCCAAGAATTTGCACATTGGAGTTCCACCAAGTGAGGGCAGAATCCTCCAATGTCCCAGCAGCGAACTTAACCCTGCTGGCGGGTGGACAGTTACACATCTCGAAAGCTGACTCTGCCTTCTCAGCCCAACGCAGGAAACCTATGGCTCCCTCAGTGCCCTAAAACGAGTTGGGCTTGCAATCCAGGTAGTTCTTGAAAGTACAGGCTACGGCTGGGCCTCCGGCTTGATTCTAAACATGTGCAGCTAAAGCTGCCGCCGCATGGTCATTCAATAGGGTTTGGAGTTCTGCTGCGGTTAGGTTGATGTTACCGCGACCATGCCCAGCGTTTCTTCCAGCCATCTACTAGAATCACAGCATATAATGTTAGACATGAATTCTCGGTTTCATATGCAACACACCATACATGTAATAAAAGGTAGGTAAGAAAGAAAAAAATAAAAGAAGCAAACATCACATCACAACCATATAATAATCCAAATAATAATTCATGATTAAAACCATTGTATTCGCTACAAAGTATTTAAAACCAATCCTTAAAATCATAGAAAATAATAATTTGGATGGAGACAACCCCTCCATCTAGGTGTTATCATTCTTGGATGTCATCATCTGAGGACACCTCTGAGTGTGCCTTCGGCTCAGCTGGCTCTTCCTCCGGTTCCTTTTCGGGTTCCTCCTCGGGGTCTTCCTCAGGTTCTTCCTCAGGTTCTTCCTCGGGTTCTGCTGCATTCTGGGCAATTTGCGTCTGTAAGATATCACAACGCTCTAGAGCTATCTCTGTCTGGGATCTCGCCACAAGGAGTTGCTCTTGCAAATCTATCATCTCTACTTGCATTTTTCTCATTATCTTCATTTGTTGATCGTTAGCCTCCTGCGCTTCCCTCACAACTTCCTTCAGGTGGAAAATTTCTTTCCTAGTCTCGGTTCCATCTCTTAATAATTTGGGAATGTTCACTTTCGCCGAGCGAATAAAATCCACGTCACGCTCTAGACAGGAAACAACAGCTGCGAGAACACGCTCTATCGGTTCGGTTGTGGGTGGTAGGGTGTTGGGGTATGCAGGACGGCTCGGGTGAGGTAGTGGGGGAACTTGCTCGCGTTAAACCATACGCCTGATCAGATTCGGGTACCACTCCCAGCTAATGTCATCGTTGTACATGCCTCCAGATTTGCGATGCCTCTTCGGTGCAGGGGCTTCTAATTCCGGGGCTACTCGGGGTGGCGATGAGGTAGGTAGTTGCGGTTCCTTTCCATGGGCATGAGTCACCTGGTCGGATGATGAGGATGCTGGCGTCGACATCCCTACAGGATAAGTCGTGTATGCGCGCGTATGAGTGAATAAGGTAAAGAGATAAAGATAACGAAAGTCTAAATATAATATATATATACAGTGCGTAAAAATTATAACTAATGGGTCGTTGTGGTTATAGTCTATTATGCATGCAAATTCTAGTTCGCTATAACCAATGACTCTGATACCAATCTGTCACACCCTCAAAATCCACTAACGGAGTTTTACCGTCAGAGGGTGTGAACTAACAGGATCGGAATCATTAGTTATAATCAAACATCATATTCAATGTTTTTAAACCACAAATATTAAAGTTTAATGAATGCGGAAGCGTAAATCAGAAGCCACGTGTTGCGTCACGCAGGACGACTTAAAACCAAATTAATAAAAGTTTAAACAAGTTTTCAAAACGATAGTGTTCAATGAAATGCATGTCCCTATACCGCGTGCCCGCCTCGGCTACCTGAGAATAACATACTAAAAGTGTCAACACAGGGTTGGTGAGTTCACATATATAAATAAAGGAAAACATTTACGTTTAAGTGTTTGTGTTTGCGTTACCAGATAATGTTAAGTCAATTATATATCAATAGGTAGCTAGCCTATAAAACAAGTATTACTAAGTGTTCGACACCGAAGCTGACTGTTTATCATATGCCTTGCCACCATGTCAAGCACGACAATGGTAATGTGTTAGCCAAGATTACACCCACTCGACCTACAGTCGAGTTTAGAGTTGTGTGGGGTTTGTCAAACCTAGTAGTACTACTCAACAGTGACTCGCTATTATACAAATACTAAACAGTTCGATTTTATGAAGGACTTTAGTTGGTTTGTTTGCCACTTAGCCTTACAGCGATATATAACCAATAACAAAATCTAAAGTGTTTGGAGTATGTTATCTCCCCCAAGTAAAAAGCGTTTAAAAGAGTAAAAAGGGGACGTGAAACTCACTATTTGCGAAGAATTCAAAAACAAGTCAACCGAGAGATGCGCGTCACAGAAAATCCTCACTAGCGCTCCAAACCAAGAATGAGATTTTCTAAGTATTGGAACTATTATTGAGTCTCTAGACTCGGCACATAATACCTATGCATGAGATACGTTTCGTGTTTCGTTTGTGAATTATGGTGACTCGACAAACACGTTGGTGACACGTTTCATGTGTAAAAAACTACATAAGTATCAAGTACTAACATTGTACATTACTAGTAACTATTCCTCACAAGGGCAATTTAGTCAAAAATATAGCAAATATCGATCAACAAACACGTTTCATGTATTTTCACATAGTTCAGCAGCTAGTTTTATCAAGACTGAATTCTACTTGGAAAGATTACTCTATTCAACAAATCATAAGATATCAATTAATTCACCAAAAATGTCACAAAAGCACACATGAGTTAGGTTTCCAGAACTATTTTTATTGTATTTTTATTCCACATAGTTTTCTCACAAAGACCAAAACATTACAGTAAACTCACAGCAGTCAAAATCGTGCACAACAGAATGATATTTGTTATTTCCGTTAACTGGTAAATTCAATTAATGCAAGACTAACTAGGTTAGATTCATAAATCAATATGTTAACTTCCAGAAGTGGAACTAACCCATTTGGTCTTGTAGTTTACGAGATATGATAATTTCAAAACAGCCTAACAGCAGACCTCACAATTCAGACTTGCACTACGGTTTTGTAAAATAATAAAAGTTAACTTTTACACGTCCAAAAATTACAAATTTGGATTCTTTAGAAACTAGACTCAACCTAGTATATTATAGCATCAGAAATCGCATAAAACATGTAATTAACATCGAGTTACTGTCATCCAAACATGAATTAAATAATCTATCCAGCATCAGTTTTGACCTTTGATCACATTTAAATCGTTTGAGTAACCAAAACACCTCCAAATAAGGCGTGGGTGGGTTTTCTGAAAACTAGACTCAGGGTACTACCTTTTAGACTCAAAAATAGTCCAGTTTGGTTTCATATTTAACAAGTTACACGTCGTTCAAGTTTAACTATCTCTGCTGTCAAAATCAGCAAGCACACACAATCATCTAGCATGCATCCTAAGCATACGACACATCTCCAAACATGCAATAAACATTGTAATCATGCAAAAACACTTTATATTCAGTTGTAACACTAATCATCCATAAAAATTAGTAGTAAACCCTCTAGGGTTTACGAAAAAATCAATGATATAACAATTTTTCACCGTTAAAAATCACACACGATCATTTAAATCAACAACCGAAGCATAATCAAGCATCATCTAATCAACACAAAGCATATGAACACTTAACACATAATTTTAGAAAACTAGGGTTTATGTTTATACCTCAAAAATGCAGAAACAAGCAACAGGAAGGTGAGGGATGACTAGAAACAAGTGCGGGATGCTCCGATTATGAAAAACGAGGTCAAACGGAAGTGGTATGGTGGTGGTTGGTGATTGCCGTCGCCAAGGGGGTGTGAGGAGGGTGGGGGGCGATCGATTGTAAGGGAGAGGGAGGGAGGTTAGGGTTTTTGTTAATATTAAATATTAACTTGTTACACTTAAGTCCCTTTACTTCTTGTTATTCTATTTCTAGTATAATTAATAACCCTTGTCTCTTGTGTTTAGTATTTCACATACTAATCAAGTAACATATAGATTATAACACATACTTATCAAGTATTTATTGTTTTGATATTTGTCGTTTGTTCACCAATGGTTTGAGTCGACTCGTGTGCGTTTCGGTGCAATCCCGAAAGACTACATGTGTAGTGATTGTCATGCGTCATTTAAAACCCTAGTTTAAATGTAATGAGATGTGCGTTATAGATCAAGTGATCTTAAGTTTGAATTGACGGAGTTTGGATTAACGGAGTTAACCTGAAATTGACGAGTGTCACATTATTACCATGTTGAAAGAATTTTCGTCCCAAAAATTTGAGTCAAGTCGTGATGGGTGTCTGAAAAAGCAAGAAAAATTTTCAGTTTGTCATAGATATGTTGCCCCTGCATTTGTTAGTCCTAATGGCATAGCAATATAACAATATATGCCGGTGGGAGTCATGAATGTTGTATCCTCTTGATCAGATGGTTCCATCTGAATTTGTTGAAATCCAGAGGAAGCATCCATAAAGGTGAGCATCTCATGTCCTATCGTTGCATCCACCATGGAATCTATATGAGGTAACGGGAAAGGATCCTTGGGGCATGCCTTGTTTAAATCAGTAAAATCGACACACACCCTCCACTTTCCATTCTTTTTAGAAACAACAACCACATTAGCTAACCATCGAGGATATTTAACCTCTCTGATCATACCGGCCTTAAGAAGTTTTTCAGCTTCTTCTTGTATGATCGTGTTCCTCTCAGGAGTGAATTTCCTTCACTTCTGATGGATGGGTTTAACAGATAAATCAAGGCCTAACTTATGAGTAATTACCTACTTAGAAATACTTGCCATGTCTGAATGTTTAAAGGCAAACGTGGATTTTCTTCGCTTTAGGAAGGATATCATATCCCCCTCAATATCACTAGGGTTATCGGATCCTAGGAACACCTTCACGTATGGATCCTCGGGATCCAAGGATACTTCTTTTATGTCTTTCTCTCGAGCTTCCGGCACGTCCCTAGGATGTTGCTGTGGTTGCTATGCTATTGTCTGTTTAGCTGTTGGCTTTATTGATGAAGAATAGTAGTTCTTGGCTTCGACTTGGTCACCATCTATCCTTACTACTCCCCAAGGAGTTGGTTTTTTGATACATTGATGGTAAGTGGAGGCCACTGCTTTCATCCCATGTAGCCAAGGCCTGCCCAAAATAACATTGCAACAAGAAAGGTTATCTATAACACAGATTTTTTGGTAAGAATTTAACCCTTTGATGTATATTGGGAGTTTGATGTCCCTCAATGTTTTCTTGGTCTTGCCACTAAATCCAACTAACACCGACGTCTTCGGGATGATCTCCGAGTCTGGTATATTCATCTTCTGGAGCACATCGTGTTGGATGATGTTGACCGAGCTTCCTTCATCGACTAGGATCCTGCGTACATAATGGTTAGCAATAAATAAAGTAAAAATCAAACCGTTATGATGGGGATCCTAGATGCTTGATTTGTCTTCTTCATCAAAGAAGATCCTTTTGTCTGTTGTTAAGGTGGTGGATATAACCGGTCGTTTCCTGTTATCCAACTTGGTATCCTTTGCCAGCCTCTTAGCTGCGGAGAGGGAAGTTCCACATATGTCTGAACCACTGGAAATGAAGTTGATCACTTGAGCATCTGGTGGGGGCGGAGTTGCTTTTGAGGAACCTCTTTAGGATCCTGGATCCTGGACTTTTTTCTTCCCAACAGTTCCTTAAAATGGCTCTTACTCAGGAGGTAACCGATTTCCCTCCTCAAACCGATGCAATCGTCCGTCATGTGGCCAAAATCCTCATGGAACGCACACAATTTGGATTTATCTCTAAAGGTGGTCGACTTCTCGTTCTTTCGGGGCCACCTTGCCTTCTCCCCTAGATTCTTCATGGCACAAATCAAACCATGGGTATCTACGGAAAAGCAATATTCCGAGATGTTGGGGTAATCCTCATAGTCATCTCCTTCTTCAACAGCTCGAACGTTTTGATTGTTGAACTTAGAGTACGACATCGAATTGTTGTTTCTGTATGAGGATCCTTTATTCTTGTCAGGGGATTCTTGCTTTGTTTGAGCCCCTAATCATTCCTGGATCCTTTTGTCATCTTCCAGCCATATGAACCTCAGTGCCTTGTTCCTTACTTCATATAACGTCATGCAAGGAGTCATCACAAGATCATCATAGAAGGGGGAGTCCTTCTGAATTCCCATCTTGAATGCTTCAACAGCAGTAGCCATGTCAAGATTTGGGATTACTAGAGCTTCCCTATCGAACCTTGTAACAAAATCCCTAAGGGATTCATCACTAAGTTGGATAACGCGGTATAAATCACTAGTTAACTTCTCAAATTTCCTAATACGGGAAAATTGACTGTTGAACAAGTTAACTAAGTGTGAGAAAGAAGTAACAGAAAAGGGAGGAAGACTTAGCAGCCATTTCAAAGTAGATCCCGACAGTGTAGCACCGAAACCTTTGCATAGACAAGCCTCCTTGAGCCTCTCAGGAATTGGATTAATTTCCATCTTTTCCCTTGTATTGGGCTACATGCTCTTCAGGATCAGTGGTCTCATCATACACTTTCATGTTGGGGGTTTGAAAGCTTTTAGGGATCTCCGCGTCACAGATTGGTGGAGCAAATCTGGACAGTTTATGGCTTCCTTTCGGTTTCTCAGGAATGGGACGGATCACCCCTGGTACGCTGGATATCATATCCTTGTGCTTTTGGAGTTTCTTAGCCATAGCTTGGTTGATACCTGCATCCTGCATGGAACCACAGTTAGCATTTAAGGATATAGGATCATATGAGTTACTTCTTTGTTGTGTAAAGGTCGGCATTCCATAGGAATGGTTGAGGTAAGAAGCGTCTGCTACAGGAGTTGGTCCACCATAAGCTATGGTCTGCATGGGGATTATATCTCCTTCATGGACCTCAGAGGATCGTTGATGTTGAATCCCTAAGGATCCTTAATCCTGGAAGAAGGATCCTTGATTGGGGATAAAGGATCCCAGTGGTTGAGAGTTGAAGGATCCTTGAGGATATGATCCATAGGATCCTGGTTGGAGGAACAATGATCCTTGCTGAAAGGTTGAGGATCCTTGAGCTAACTGACCCATGGACCCCGGTTGAAGGATGGATGATCCTTGTTGAAAAGTTGAGGATCCCTGAGCTAGCTTACCCATGGACCCCGGTTGGAGGATGGATGATCCTTGCTAAGAAGTTGAGGATCCTTGAGCTAGCTGACCCATGGACCCGGGTTGAAGGATGGATGATCCTTGCGCATGTTGGGCCAAGGA
The DNA here is from genome assembly GCF_021521415.1 of Bidens hawaiensis. Taxonomy (NCBI): domain Eukaryota; kingdom Viridiplantae; phylum Streptophyta; class Magnoliopsida; order Asterales; family Asteraceae; genus Bidens; species Bidens hawaiensis. Next base: position 10,447 of record NW_027500854.1, read on the forward strand.
TCCTGGAGTAGTGAAATCCAGCATCCTAGGCACTAGAGGAGTCTGATCCTCTGCCGGCCTCTTAGTTCTCTTGAGGTCCTCTATCTCCCGAAGGATCCTCTGGTTAGTATTGTTTGCTGCTCCATGTATGCTTTGACTTGCGAAAACATATTAGAAACATCATTGTTAGTATTAACCACCGGAGCAGCAACAGTGGTTTTCGAGCTGTGGAAGACTGGTAGTAGAGTCTTGTTTCCAGCAGCTGTAGCCCGTGGTGCTCCCGTGACTGGCGGAGGCATCGGCGGCAAGGTTCTTGATGAGAGAAGAACCGAAGATGGCATGGTTGATGAAGCAGAGGTTGATTGAGAGGCCATTGAAAGTGATATGGGTATGATAAATTGAAAATTGATAGGAATAATATGGATTATAGCACCAATTGCCCCACGGTGGGCGCCAAATTGTTTTGGACAAAAATCTGCTAAGGATAATGTATCCAAATATGTAATTGTGAGGTTTAGTGCTACGATAACAATAACGATTGTATGAACGAAATAAGTATGAACACTGTGATTTGTTGCGAAGAAAAACCCCTTGATCCTGATAAGATCAAAGGAAAAAAACCCCGGGTGATGACAACTCGTCTATCACCACTTTATTAATCAAAAATAAGGTTACAAGGGCGGAAGCTATGATCAGCGAATACAAAAAATACTATGTGTGTGTGGTATTACAGAGAATAGTCGTGTTTGCTGCTGTGTTATGTTTATGATATGTGTCCTAAACCCTAACTTATCAATAGCCTCATTATATACAAAAAAGAGACTAACAAAAAGTCCTATTTTCATGGCACTACTCCCACTAGCTTAGTCTTCACTATTGACCACGTGCTGAAGGTGCTTTGTAGCGAAATCTTAGGTTAGACCACGTCTCCAGTTGTTATACCTATCAAATATTAACCTACACATGAGAAACAATCGTTAGTAATACTAGTAACTAAGGATCCTTGATCCTGACAGGATTTGGCTAAGGATAACTGATCCAAGAACATATGTCACGATAACATATCCACAGTGTCAAATTTCCGTGTCCTAACAATATCTATATCTATATTACATATAAAATATTTTGAATGGATAAAATGGTAATTTAACCTATATAAAGTGGAGACGACGTTATATGAATTGCACATGTCCACCGGAAACGTTCCAGTTCATCCTCAAACCACATTACAACTAATGTGACATTAAACACATTCACTCTCATTTCATTGATCCTTTAATTCAGCATCTTAAATGCGTCTTCAGTTAGTCTCATCTATATTTATATTCGTTAAACTCAAATCGGCAACTTTAACCTTCCTCTCACGTTACAACTCTATCTCCGACAATGAGCTTCAATTTCAATCAATGGTGGCGTACATATGCAATTACAATCACAATAAATTCGGCTAGCACAATCAATTGTTCGGTTTTTAAATTGAACGGTGAAGAAGCACATATCTAAACCCGAAATAGGCTAGACCGATGATTCCACAGGGTATTGGTCAAGTAACAAGTAATACGTTAACACGAGTAACATCTCAACGAATCAGGTGACGGAAACCTGCAAAACAGAACATCATGAGCTTATTACGAGAAGGACATGAGTGTGGGTCTTTCCATAACCACCCTCTGACGTGAGAATAAGTACAGTTCTCGTAGAGAGAGAAAGTACTTATAGTAATTAATGTAATATGTGAAGTGTGAATGAATACCAGATGGAGTGAGTATTTATAGTTGGTAGTTAAGGGAATATTATTGGTACAGTTGTCTCCTTCTAAAATATGCTCTTTGTAACAAACTGGACACGTGTCCGCATATGATAGGGTGGGACGATTGGCCATATGCACGGTTATAACATCCTTACCAGCTGTCATTTCTTTAATTGGTTGCTACATCACGTGCTCTTCGCGAGAGAATCTTTACCTAAATCTTCTAGAAGGGAGTTAGTTACAACTGATTTGCTGACGCCACCCTTCTGTCCTTTTGCGGTTGATGGGAATACTATGCGGATGACTTATGAGAACGTTTTTAGTGGCATGCGAATGATCTTTGAACCTTCTTCCTCTGAATTGAGTTACGCGGGTGATAAGGACGTCTCGCGAGTAACTTTTGAGGAAGTCCTGGATGACCCGCGGGTACTCCTTTATGGGTATTTGGAGTTTTTTACTACCCTACCTCTATAAACGGCCTCTTCAGTCGCCAAGTTGCAATCAATTGATTTGTTTCAACTCAACGAATTAAATATATTTCAATGGCTATTTAGAACACCAAATTTATCAGCACTGTCTCTCTTTCGTCTCTGATCAGATTAATCGATAATCAAATTCAAGGTTAGTCATCGGCTTTTGTTTTCGATTCAGGTATTAATTAAATCCTGTTGTATTCTACCACTATATTATACAGATTTTAATAATTTTATGGTTTGTTTTATTGAATCTATTATTTCCTGCTAGAATTCAATAAGCTTCTTTGTGTGTCTGGTGTGGACGCAAGGTGTTCGATGAAATGTTTGTGTATGTTTTGTCACTGATTAATGGTTTTATTTATGGGGTTAGTTCCAAGTTGACATTTTCAGAAATTGAACATACACAACTTGGATTTCTTAATTCTTCCAAGACTTGCAAAACCATGAATGTGATATTTCACAATATCCTTGATATGGTGTGTTATGATGAATTTGATTTGTTCATACGATAACTACGAACCTCTAATGAACAATTTGATGAAACTGAAATAAGTCAATAAACACTTAAATTTTATGATTTGATTGTTTGATGATTTATTAGCATGTATTTATTTTGGTTTATGTTATCCTTTAATTACACATTTACAAAACCAATCTACATTTAAATTAATAGCAATTGGTGAAGAAGTCCATTCACTTTACACATTCAAGTTTGTTTACAAGTACTCCCCTAATGCAGCTAATATCCAAAGCTAACCAAGTTGCTTTCACGTGAAATATTATGTTGCATGGTATATCTACCATTACTTCCATCATGACACATTAAAACAGGACCACATAAAATACTTGGTATTTACATTAGATTTAACTTATAGTCATTTCTAAATGACTATAAATACTGGCATGAGAATTATTTTCATCATAATATGTTGATTGTAAAATTTGATGCAAAAATATACGAGTTTTAGGGGAGATAAATATAAAAAAATACGGGTAAGTAAATAAATATCATAGAATGAATATATCAAATTTTGATCCATAAAGTGATCAATATAAACCTGAATTCTAAAAGATTGAATACATTTGTCACTAATAGCAAACAAATTAGCAGATGCATTCACAAACACAAACAGAGTGACAAAGTCACTAGTATCAAATTCAACTGCTTGAATAATACAATATAAAGAAAATGTGGAAGATAAATTGGTTTCAGAATAATACCCACGAAAATCAAATGAGCAGAATAATGCAGTTGTTGTAACTCAAGAAAGGGGTTACATACAAACTATCCAGAAGATATTATCTACATGACCCCATAAGAGGTCAATGTCTTAAAAGAGACTAATACAAAAGCCCTAGAAGAGGTTATTTCAAATAAGTGACAAATACGAGTATAGAAGAAACGAAATTGCCTCATAAGAGGAATACAAAGCTCCAAATGGAATACTAGTATAAATTATAAATGAGACCTCAACAAATTATGTATAAAATAATACAATATGGAACCAAAACAAAAACACGTGCTGATGAAATTTTTGCATATGCTATAGTACCAGATGTAATTGATCAAAATGATTACGTGCATAAAAGTGTGTAAAAGTACATACGCATATATGATTTGCCAAAATGGCAAGATGCCTTAAAGACTTAAATAATTCGCTTGACAAGCAAAACGTTTTCGGGCTTGAAGTTCGAACACCCATAAATGTCAAACCTATTGGTTATAGATGGGTGTCTTTAAAATAAATAGACACAGAAAGAATAAGATTATGCCAATATGGCATGTAACACCCCAGCTAAAGCGAAACGCCTGAGTGTGACGTACAGATTGCCCAAAACACATGTGACACTATTAAGTGACAATATTATCATTAATTGATTTAAATATCAAGTACACAAGTTTGTAACAAGAAATACATGGAAAATTACAAGAACAATTTCACAACTTATCCATTTTTTGATATACCCTAAGTTCTAATGTCTTCTTCATGTGTCAACTTCGAATAGATGTACCTGTAGCATATATATAAAATAATGTCAACTATATGAATAGTTGGTGAGTTCACACAAGTTGAAAATAATATATAAAAACCATACAATTTCATGAAAACTTGTGAAAAACACATAAAGGTTCTTTACACTAGAAACAATGGTCCATGAGTGTAAAGAACAAATGAAGGTCTTTTCCAGTTGGTATTGTGCACCAACGTACTCAGATCGGAGTCCCTTTTCCACCAGAAACAAATGGTCCATAGGTGCAAAGGGGGCGTATGATCATACTTATCGAAGAAATCCATGCACATAATAATTGAGCAAGTAACAAGTAAACACACAAGTCCATGATGCGAATTGTAGTTTATAAATAATAAATAAAATAAATTGCATTTTTGATAGGATATATATGCTACCCCCAAAATAGTTAAAAAAATGTAAAAATGGGGTGTGAGAAACTCACCTTGAAGTTGAAGACAAAGTTGAAATAAAATCGAAAGAGCGTAAATGAAACCGAAGCAATAGAACGTCGCGAACTAAAATTAAAAGTACAAAAATTAATTATTACTAACAACTTAAAAAGTAAAAATAGGTCGGGTTGTCGGGGATTAGAGATGTTAAATGTATATTTTATTATGGAGTTGGATATTATAATATTTATTCTAAAGCTTCAACGAATTTTAAATGAATTTTAATATTACCTTAAATTACTATATTAATATCAAGTTTGAACATTTTAATATAACAGGATTTTTAGCGTTAACGGTATACTTTATTTTAGAATAAACGTTTGTTGGTTTAGAAATTATAAAGTTATACAACGACACTATATATATCATTTTATATAATTATTTTACGAGTTTAACGAGTGTTACCAGGTTTTGAGAGATTGGTTTTTGAACGAAATTGCTAACGGAAATTAAAAACAAGTTTTATTAAACTATAAAACTAATTTTATTTATTTTGTATGGTTTATAAATATATATCTAATTTATTATAACTAATAAAAATGACTTTTAAAAAAAATATAGAATGGGTTTGCTGTGACCCAGGTTCAAACCCGGGTCTTCATGCCCATAAAAAGCATACTCAACCACTGGACCAGAAAGCCTTTGTTGTTAAAGATGGAAAACAATTAATTATAAACAGAAATTAAACTTCATCTTCTTCACAGAAAACCCTAGGTGTTCAATTCTCCATAAACAATTCCATGTTTGTTAAATTAGAGTTAGGGGTTTTGTTTGTCGGATCAAAACACTAGTAATAAACTTAACAATTACCTCGTATGATGCCGGAAAGAGGTTGAACGACAAGGTGGCCAGAGCCGATAATATAAGAACCAATTGATGGTATTCGCGTGTTTGTTTGTGTAAAAATGTGTTTGTAGAACGTTTAGAAGAGTATTAGGATGCTATTTATAGTTGTAATTGATACGTTGGATAGTTAATTCGAGTTATTGAAAATTAATTATATCCGACGGTTTGGGGTTTGAATCCGAACGTTGGAGGTGTTATTACGTGTAATAGGTCGTGATTAAGCATTAATATGATGGAGAAACGAGTTTATATCATTAAGATTGATTAAAAATAGCGTTTTGAGATGTTTTTAAGGTCGCCGGAGTTGTCGCCGTCGCCGGAAAAACGTGAGGGAGGGGGAAGGGGGCTGGTCTTTTATAATTATATATTATAAGTTTCACAAATGGTCCCTGAACTTTCAATTTACTTTAAAAACTGAATTTACAATATAAACCTATAACATTAAAATGTTATATATATATAAAAGAAAAGTTTATTTTCTTGAATAATTTTGGAATTACACCCGGATAGTTCGGGACTCGTTTAAGTATGCATGTTTGAACTTGGGGTTTCGTTATTGAACAATACGAATTAGATAAACAACGAATAACGACTATAACACGTCATAAATATTATTAAATAAACAAACAATAACTATATATAAAATAAATGAATTATACGAATACATCGAAACATCAAAATGGATCGGTTGGCGAACGCAATAGAAGTACATAAGATGAAACATGAAATATATATTTAAATTTATACTTACAATTATAAATAAAACCGAAAATTTAAAACGGGTCGGATTTTCGGGTTTGAAAAGTAACGAATGTTACATGGCACAACTTTTGACACAAGGGATTTTAATCGGCATGCATTCTCAAAAAGACTTTAGATAACTTGTGGATACAATAACTACTTGATAACTAGTTAAATATGAGAAAAATTATATGCGATATCTATAGTGGATACGATAACCACTTGATAATTAATCGGCATTCATTCTCAAAAAGACTTTAGATAATAATTACGATTGTCGACTTTAGATAATAATTATGATTGTCGTCACCGCTTAATTGTACGGGTCACTTGAAATGGCATTCACATATAAATTCCTGAAGGTTTAAAATTCCTGAAACATTAAAAACATTACCTCAAGATGTTGTGATATAAATCTAACAAAATCCGGTCATATACGGTACAATCGACTCATTATATATTGTTAAAAGGGAGGTATAAGTTTCATAAAAATCATACATGTCTATTTATCAACGCGTAGACACTATAAGTTCACTATAAGTTTCAAACCCAACACCTAGACACTGTAACGGAATAAAAACATATATTTCGATATATTTGCAAGACATGATACTTATATCTCCATTAAAATAACAACTATAGGTCTCATCTAGTTGGGTGTGTGTGTGTATATATATCTATATATATAAGGATAGAATACAAAAATCTTTATTGTAAAATAACGTACGCGACAAACCTCTCCATTGATTTTAAAAAGCATGCAGTGGCAAAGTTGTAAATTCATCCAATCAGTTTTCATTCTAATTTAACTTATGTCCATGACAATTCAACCGACGTCACCAACTCCATTTCAATTGAATTGAAATTTGAAAATTGAAATCAACTGATAAACCATTGGCGTGAAGGCGTAACTTAATTAATCACAAATTGATGTTGTAAATTGAATTTATTTTACAATTTGATTAACTGCACCTTTTAGAATTGCAGTTTAACCCAAGCTAAATTGAATTGCAATTGATATTAAATGAAAGAAGAAAGAAGTAGTATTACGCATAACCGGAATAGGATTTGAGCATAATTGAATTTGAGCATAACTGGAATTCGATTTGAGTGCAAGCGGAGTTGAGCGTGTAATGCAAAGAGTAATATATAATGTCACACCCCAACCTACGGTGGAATGCCGGGGTGCAAACCGTGGTTCACAGCTCACAAGGTACTATCATGCAATGTAAATATGACAATATCTTATTTATTTTTTAAATCCAAAATTTTATTTAAGTACACAAGTTCAAAGCAAATCACAATTTAATCTCTAATCAACACAAATAGTCTTGTTTTCATTTATCTTAAGGCATCTCTAAATATTTTCTCACCTTAGCTTCAAACCAAATGAAAACATGCAAATACATACAAAGTAATATAATTTGTCAACACGGGGTTGAGTGATAAAGTCATCAGTTTTGAGATAATAAATATATATATACAAACAAAAGAACAATACTGATATTGTGAGTAAAAATCAATCAAACCATGAGCAAATAGTTGGTGTCACTTGACCATTTCCTAGCGAATCGGGCTTTGGCTACTATGACAAAAATAAATGCAAACAAGGGTGTCGGTTGACCATTGCCTAGAGACATGCTTTGGCTACTAAGACGGTGTATGCTCATACTTTAATGTGGTTATGATGGACCTCTCCGAACGCGGTACAAACAAACAAGTAAGCAAGTAACAATTAGTCATTTAATTGATACACACACAATGTTCACAGTTTGCTAGTTATTATATGATGTAATATGTAAATAATTTTAAGTGCGCATAAGTCCCCAAAACATTTGAAAACCAGTAAAATATGAGGAATGACTTATTACTTAGGAGAGATTAGATAATAAGAATAAGAATAAACGAGAAATTGAACTTTCAATGAGCTGACTAAGATAATCCAAATGAACCTGAGACTTAGAGATAATAAACTAGAATTAAAACCGAGAACAACACAACTGGATTCAGGTTAAATAGATATGTTGAGCTCAAGTTATGATGATTTGGTAAATAAGCGAGATGCTACTGTTCAGAATCCGAACTCTGATTCGGGAGTCGGGTTCTGGCTAGTACACTCAAAATTTAAATATGACTGAAAAATTCTTCAAGACCTAAAGCTAGTTCCGACCAGAAGTGGTTGAAATTGAATTGTTAAAGTTGTTGACCAAATTGCCCTTAAACGGGTCGGAGTCCAATTGATACATTTAATCCCCTCAATCATAGAAATTAATTAAGGTTTATCGTTTAGTGAATAATTATGAACATATTTACAGAAGACAACTTACCTAGTAGAGGTTTAGAATGATGAGAAATACCAAGTCAAAGCTCGGGAAATACCAAAGTCAAATGACTGTTTGCTTCTGAATACGAAAACACTAGAAACGGTGGGTGGCGGTTAAGGGAAAGAGATGAAAAGTTTGATTTCAGTAACATTCTAGGGTTTGGAGGCGTGGTTCGTTTAAATAGCCAAAGGTTCAACTTGTTGGACAAGAAAACGACTCGTTAAGGTAAACGAATATTGCATTGATGAGGAAATAATGTTTTTGATCAATATAATATCAATGAAAATGGTGGAAATGAACCTAGACACTATTCAACATCAGATTAATTTTCTTGGAGCTTAATTTTCGTGATTTAGGATAGATTAGGGAAACATTTAGCATTAAACGAGGATCGAAAACTAATCTGGTTGAATCAGCGTTGGTTCGCGTGGCGCTATGAAACATAGGGTTGTTCCTTCGCGCGACGCTAAAGAGTACTTTTACCAAACTTTTTAATTTTGACAGTTTTAGTCCATGTAGTTCAAAAACCGCATTTTTAGTCATTTTAAGCGATTTTAAGAGTTTCTAAGGGCTATTAGACATAATTGAAAGTTATGAAAATATAAACTAAGTTAAACACAATTAATTAATAATAAATTTACGATATTATTAATACTACAGATCCGAATTACATTCCCGAATCAGGTAAACAAAAACGAACACGAAAAATCCAAAATGTTACATATAAAAACTTCGATTAATGATCTGGGTTAGTTGGTTCGTTTCGGGTAAAGTAACGAACTTGCGAGTAAACGGGTTAGTTGGTTCATTTCGGGTAAAACGAGTAGTGTTCGGTTTGTGAAAACGACGGGTAAACGAAGTCAGTTTGGCATGAAACTTGGTAGGATAGTAAATCGAGCCTTACTAGGTAAGAAATCATTTATCTCAGCTAACCCGACATTTTAGAACCCGACACCGCAGCCCCGGGATGTCGAATGAGCCGTTTGAATCAAGATCTAGATTTAATCGAGTGTTTAATCAACCAAAAACGAGCTTAAGGGCCACCTTAGCTTGGATGTGGACACCCCTAAGCTACATGTGTTATAAATGATCGAAATCCGGCCAACCACGTTGGTTAACGGCGGCTGACAGCGCCGAAATCGAGGAAAAATCCAAAAAAAACGCGTAAAGGATAATCAGATCTGAACATATGCGCCGTATATGTTATTAGGGCGCATATGTTTGGGGACGCATATGTATACAAGCGTATATGTGTACATGTACGTATATGTATGTATGTGTGATAGTATATGCTTAGAGGTGCATATGTAGTAAGGACGTAAATGCATGATGAGCGCATATGTATGAACCCCACATATGTATGTATCACGTACAAGTTCTGGGAGCACATATGTGTGGCCACGTATATGTATGAAGTGTATAAGTATGGGAGTATAAGTTATACAGGGTGCATAAGTTATGTGGGTGCATGACTTATGCGGACGTATAACATATACGTCCCAAGACTTATGCGCTAACATGACGTATAGTGTAACACCCCGACCAAAGGCGGATTATACATCGGGGCGCCACATATTGCTTCATTACTCGCGACACTATTGGTGTCAATATTTATTAATACACATTTTATCGCGCACAGCGCAGCGGGGAAAATAAAGAACATAAATCAAACATAAATCAATATATTATAAATTATAACATTCAAACAACATTAACTTGTCTTGATACATTTTAATTCTAGGTCCAAAAGTAAAAACGTCCTACGTGTCCACAAGCTCCAAAACGGCTACTGCAAACCTGAACATGTGTTAAAATAAACGTCAAACACTTGCGTGTTGGTGAGAAATCAAGTTTAATAGACAATCATAGATAATCACAGTAAATCTGCGCGCAACACGTGTATGTCTAGAGTTTAACAAGGGTGTAATCAGATTGTGATCAAGCCTAAGATAGTTCATAGATCATAGTTCAATCCATGCTCCCAATTGAGCATAAAAACGAGAAAACATCTGTGCAAGTGTAAACAAAGAAAACCGTAAACGATAGGTCTCCCGTGTTCAACTAATGGTACCAACGGAACTGCGGAATAGGCCGAACAAAGCGGTTAATGATACACACATACAAATAAACAGCCAAGTAAACGTCCTCAACACATGGGATACTGCGCGACTAAAGTTCATAAACAAGTTTAAGACTCAAGTTTTGTATGAACACATGAACATCCCAAAGCATTTAAAATAAAAAGGGATTAGATACGAGATAACTCACATGATAAACGATGCGGTGATAGATAAAGCAAGAACCAACTTTAAACAAGCACAAGTTAACCTATAAATAAGATTATTGTTTTAATGATTTGTTTTAAGTCTTGATTATAAGTTAGCATAATTAATAAGTAAATTATAATATATATTACCGGAAAAGCAGGAAGAACAAGGAGGAAGACGGAGGCAGAGAGGAAGACGGCAGAGAGAGCAAGGAGCAAGAGGACAGGAGAGATTAAGTGTTTTGTGTGTGATGTGTTATGAAATATTATTATTATTTATAGAAAAACCCTAGGAGACATAATCCCTAGAAAAGGGAAAAAGATCTCAAAAAGCAAAAGATTCCAAAAGCAAAAGATATCAAAAGATATGGCAGCTGCAGGGGGCAAGATAAAGCTGACAGGGAACAGTAACAGACATGGGCGGATCAGATAAAGGTACTGGTCAAGCATGGCAAAAGCAGATCTCAAAAGATAATGTCAGTCACTTTTTCTACCAACCAATGGGGGTTGGTACGCATGCTGCGCCGAAAGTAACTATTCAGACATTAGATAGGTTAGGTCAACAGCACAGAAGATAAGACAACACAAAAGCAAACGGCTAGATTTAAACAGAAGATACAAGGGTTAAGCGCGGGAAGGCTGAGTGCGCGAGCGCGAAGGCTGGCACAACAATCCTTAGCGCACTGCGGGAAGAATCACAAATCCTTAGCGTGCTGCGTGAAGAACAAGAATTCTAAGCGCATCGCGGGAAGAACATACATTCTTAGCGCATTGCGGGAAGAACATGCATTCTTAGCGCGCTGCGAGAAGAGTTCTCTTCACGCATCGCAGGAACAAGATGTCTTCACGCAGGCTTCCATGTAAGGAGTCTGGCGCGTGGAGCTGCAGACATCCTTAGGCGGGAAGAACCAAAGGACAAGCAAAGAGAAGAGGGAAACAAAGCGTAAGGGTGGGACGGCGACAAGAGGGAAAAGAAGGCGGGAAGGAAAATATATATTATTATTAAAAGTAAAATATAAGTATAAATATTAAATAATAAAAGAGAGATCGGGTCAGAGAAACGGGTACCTGGGTCGGGTCGGATCGGGGCAGATGTCACAGTCTTCCCTACTTTAAGAAATTTCGTCCCGAAATTTATCTCGAAGTAGGTTGCGCAGAGAACAGGTGCGGGTACTTGATCTTCATTTGATCTTCCCTTTCCCATGTAAACTCGGCTCCGCGCTTGGACTCCCAGCGAACTTTCACGATAGGGATACGACTGCGCTTGGTTTGCTTAACCTCGCGATCCATAATCTCAACAGGCTTCTCAACGAAATGCATAGTTTCATCAACTTGAACTTCATCAAGTGGAATGTGAAGGTTCTCGTCAGCTAAACACTTCTTGAGATTGGATACATGGAACGTTGGATGCACATTACTGAGCGCGGGCGGCAGGTCAAGTCTGTAGGCAACTTTTCCCACACGCGCGAGAATCTTGAATGGACCAACATAACGAGGAGCAAGCTTACCCTTCTTCCCAAAGCGGACAACACCTTTCCAAGGCGACACTTTGAGGAGAACAAGATCACCAACTTGAAATTCGAGAGGCTTTCGCCTACGATCTGCGTAACTCTTCTGTCGGCTTCTGGCAGTCAGCAAATGATCACGGATCTTGGCGATTTTATCGGTTGTCTCTTGAACAAGTTCGGGTCCTGTGATTTGAGTTTCACCCACTTCGCTCCAACAAATCGGGGAGCGGCATTTACGACCGTAAAGTGCTTCAAATGGGGCCATACCGATACTGGAATGATAGCTGTTGTTATAAGAAAACTCGATCAAAGGCAGGTGCGAATTCCAATTACCTCCAAAATCAAGAACACAAGATCGGAGCATATCCTCAAGAGTTTGAATAGTTCGCTCAGACTGACCGTCAGTCTGAGGATGATATGCCGTACTCATGTCCAAGCGAGTTCCTAGCGCAGATTGGAGAGATTTCCAAAAGCGAGATATAAAACGGCCATCGCGATCGGATATGATGCTCAAAGGAGTACCATGGCGGCAGACAATTTCCTTGACATAAAGCTGCGCGAGATGCTCAACACGGTAGTTTTCACGAATGGGCAGAAAGTGAGCAGATTTAGTCAATCGATCCACTATTACCCAAATGCTATCATGTTTGCTTGCTGTCAAAGGTAACTTGGTAATAAAGTCCATCGCTATACCTTCCCATTTCCACGTAGGAATTTCTGGTTGTTCGAGCAAACCAGATGGGCGTTGGTGTTCAGCTTTAACTTTAGAACAAGTCAGGCACTTAGCTACGAACACAGCAATATCCTTTTTCATGCCAGGCCACCAATAAGTAATGCGCAAATCCTTGTACATCTTATCAGCGCCAGGATGAATAGAATATCGAGATTTGTGCGCTTCACTCAGGATATCAGCGCGAAGATTCTCATCACAAGGGATCCAGATGCGATTGAGATAGCAGAGAATTCCACTCAGATTAGGGACAAAGAGTGCTTCCGCGCCACACGCTAACTCGGCGCGAAGGTTACCATTACTGATGGATGCGCGCTGCGCGTCACGAATACGCGATTCAAGGTTGCTTTGAATCGGCGCGAAGTGAAGCTGGGTGCGCGGCAAGATACAGTTAAGTTGGCAGGGTTTTCGGCTGAGCGCATCGGCTACCACATTAGCCTTACCAGGATGATACCGGATCTCACAATCGTAATCGCTGATGAGTTCGTTCCATCGGCGTTGCCTCATGTTAAGTTCCTTTTGATCAAAGATATGCTGAAGGCTTTTATGGTCAGTGTAAAGGATACACTTAGTACCATAAAGGTAGTGTCTCCAGATCTTCAAGGCAAAAACAACTGCACCAAGTTCGAGGTCGTGAGTTGTATAATTCTTTTCATGAACCTTGAGTTGCCTTGATGCGTAAGCGATAACCTTGCCTCGTTGCATAAGAACACAACCGAGACCTTGGTTGGATGCATCGCAATACACGACAAAATCATCATTACCCTCAGGTAGCGCAAGAACAGGAGCTTCACACAACAAACGCTTGAGCGTCAGAAAGGCTTCTTCTTGCTTCGAGCCCCAAATATATGGTTTACCTTTGTGCGTAAGAGCTGATAAAGGCAAAGCGATCTTTGAGAAGTTCGAAATGAAACGCCGGTAATAACCAGCTAAGCCCAGAAAGGAACGGATCTCAGAAGGAGAGGATGGCGTAATCCAGTTCTTGATTGCTTCAATCTTGGATGGGTCGACATGAATACCCATCTTGTTTACAACATGACCAAGAAACTGTACTTCATCAGACCAAAATTCACACTTGGAAAGCTTAGCATAGAGTTGCTCGGCTCTAAGCTTTTGCAATACCAATCGGAGATGTTGCTCATGCTCGGCCTTGGTCTTAGAATACACCAGAACATCATCGATAAACACGATCACGAATTTATCCAAGAAAGGCCTACACACCCGATTCATAAGATCCATGAAAACGGCGGGTGCGTTGGTTAAACCGAAGGACATGACCAAGAATTCAAAATGGCCATAACGAGTTCGAAAAGCAGTCTTCGGAACATCTTCATCGCGGATGCGCAACTGGTGATAACCAGAACGGAGATCGATCTTCGAGAAACAGGAGGCACCTTGGAGTTGATCAAAGAGGTCGTCAATACGCGGTAAGGGATACCGGTTCTTAATGGTGAGTTTGTTCAACTCGCGGTAATCAATACACATGCGAAACGATCCATCTTTCTTTTTAACGAACAACACCGGAGCACCCCAGGGCGAAGAGCTAGGGCGAATGAATCCTTTAGCAGTCAACTCTTGAAGTTGGCTGGCCAATTCTTGCATCTCAGCGGGTGCAAGACGGTAAGGAGATTTAGCAACGGGGGAAGCACCAGGGACAAGATCAACACGAAACTCGACTTCACGAGCGAGAGGGATACCAGGAAGATCATCAGGAAAAACTTCAGGAAAATCACGCACAACAGGGATATCGCGAAGCTTCTTTCCTTCATCGGGTTTAACCACATGGGCTAGAAATGCAATACACTTCTTCCGCATGAGTCTTTGGGCTTCGGCGCAAGACATAAGTTTAAGACCACTGGAGGGTTTTTCGCCGTAGATATGAAGATCACCATTTTCTCGAGGTATGCGAATCAATTTCTTGGCGCAAATAACTTCGGCGCGATTCTTCGAGAGCCAGTCCATACCAATAATAATATCAAAGCTTCCAAGAGGCATAGGGATGAGGTCGATCAGAAAATCGTTTTCGTTAAGGTTAAGCGTGCAATCTTTAATTACCGAGTTTATTAAAACAGTTTCGCCATTAGCCAATTCAACTGAAAAATCTTCTTTTAAGTTATCGCGCGGTCGCGCAAGCTTCCGCTCAAAGGCGCGAGAGATAAAACTTCTATCGGCGCCAGTATCAAAAAGCATAGATGCATAAAATCCGTTAAGCAAAAATGTACCATTAACTACGTCGTTATTCGCTTGCGCTTGGTGCGCGGTTATGTTAAAAGCTCGGCCACGCGTCACTTGGTTCGAAATTTGGTTCACCGGATTCGCTTGAGTAATCTGAACTTGTAGCCTTGGGCACGCGTTCCGGAAATGACTTGGATCACCGCAGTTAAAGCACGATCTGGGTCGTGGGTTTTGGTAAGTTGGCTGTGGGTTCTGCGGGTAGGCTGGTGGTGTTGGCGCAATCGGATTGGAGGGAGGGGTTCTACAGTACTCAACGGAGTGACCTACGCGGCCACATCGGTTACATTGTCGACACGGGACTTGAGGTGGGTGATGAAGTCTACAGGTTGGGCAAAAGGGTTGGTTTCCTGTGTAAGGTTTCTTAGTTGGCGGGGCAGGGAGTGCGGGGTTGGTTAAGGCATAGTTGTGGACTACAGGAGGTGCTGGGTAGGTTGACAGTGGGTTAGGCGCGTAAACTGGTTGATAAATGGGTTGCTGGACAATGGGCGGGTTGGTAAGCGCATAGGCTTGTCTGCGCCTACGTTTCTGGTTATGGTTTGAGGGTTCTGGTTTGGTTTCTGTTGGTTCAGGGACAGTCTTGGTGGGTTTGGTCTTCTCAGTTCCCCGCAGGAACAGGGTTCCTGCTCTGACATGGTTGTCGCTGAGCACAGCGGCCAATTCGATGGCGTCAGAGAGGGTTACTGGGTTTCTGGCCCATACAGAATCTTGAATTTCCATGGGGAGACCCCCAAGGAATTTCTCGATGGCTCGGCGGGAAGGGGTAACAAGGTGAGGGACCAGTAAGCTTAGCTCGTGGAAGCGCGTCGCGTACTCGCGCGCTTCACCGCTGTATTGCTTCAAGTTCCAGAATTCTTCCTCCAGGCGCTTAACTTCGTTGGGAGGGCAGAATTCTCGCGTAAGAATTTCCTTGAATTCCTCCCATGTCATGCTAGAAGCAGCCTCTGCGCCACGCGCATGAGCTACTCCATTCCACCATGTAAGCGCTCTGGATTCCAGGACACTGGAAGCATATAGGGTTCGTCTTTCTGAGGGGCATTGGGTATGGAGGAAAGCGTTTTCAATCTTCTCAAGCCATTGGAGCATCACGGTGGCTCCTTCAAGACCTGTGAACTTCGGAGGGTTACCCGCATTAAAGGACTTAATGTTATAACTGGAGGTATTAGCATTGTTTTGGCTCAAAGCTTGGGCTATTGCGGCGGCCATTTCCTGGGAACGTTGCTGTCTACGCATGCGCGAGGCTTCTCTTCTCTGAAATCGGCGAGATAGCGGAGGCATTCTATAAAAGTTTTAATTTTAGTTAATATCTTGGTTTTAGCGCAAAGTTTAACTTTATAAAGCTTGGTTTCGCAGAGTTAGATACTATCAAAAGTTAAAGTAAAATAAATGATCCTAAATGCAGACTTAATAAAGGTAACAAATTCGAATCAAGAATCGACAATTCATGTATCACCATGACTTTCCGAATTCCCAATTTAAAATATACGGGCAAACGAGTATTGGAGATTGACGATTCATGTATCACCATGACTTTTCAATCCTCAATATAAAACATACAAGAAAATGAGTATTGGAGGTTGACAATTCATGTATCACCATGACTTTTCAAGTCTCCAACCTCAGAACATAATCGTAAATGGAAATTGAAAATCAACTATTCATGTATCACCATGACTTTTCGGATTTTCAATCCCAACAAACGAATATGTAAGTAAAATCAATAAAAATCGAAATTCACAAAAATCGAAATATCGCGGAATAAAATCATATACTGCGCAAGCGCGAGCATATTCATAAATAACGAGTAATTAACAATAAGCGCGCAAACATGAGATTTCTCTCATGCGCGAGAAGGGACTCTTAGGTATTCTAGGCCGTTACGTCTAACCACCTATCCTAAAGTCAACGAGCTCTGATACCAATCTGTAACACCCCGACCAAAGGCGGATTATACATCGGGGCGCCACATATTGCTTCATTACTCGCGACACTATTGGTGTCAATATTTATTAATACACATTTTATCGCGCACAGCGCAGCGGGGAAAATAAAGAACATAAATCAAACATAAATCAATATATTATAAATTATAACATTCAAACAACATTAACTTGTCTTGATACATTTTAATTCTAGGTCCAAAAGTAAAAACGTCCTACGTGTCCACAAGCTCCAAAACGGCTACTGCAAACCTGAACATGTGTTAAAATAAACGTCAAACACTTGCGTGTTGGTGAGAAATCAAGTTTAATAGACAATCATAGATAATCACAGTAAATCTGCGCGCAACACGTGTATGTCTAGAGTTTAACAAGGGTGTAATCAGATTGTGATCAAGCCTAAGATAGTTCATAGATCATAGTTCAATCCATGCTCCCAATTGAGCATAAAAACGAGAAAACATCTGTGCAAGTGTAAACAAAGAAAACCGTAAACGATAGGTCTCCCGTGTTCAACTAATGGTACCAACGGAACTGCGGAATAGGCCGAACAAAGCGGTTAATGATACACACATACAAATAAACAGCCAAGTAAACGTCCTCAACACATGGGATACTGCGCGACTAAAGTTCATAAACAAGTTTAAGACTCAAGTTTTGTATGAACACATGAACATCCCAAAGCATTTAAAATAAAAAGGGATTAGATACGAGATAACTCACATGATAAACGATGCGGTGATAGATAAAGCAAGAACCAACTTTAAACAAGCACAAGTTAACCTATAAATAAGATTATTGTTTTAATGATTTGTTTTAAGTCTTGATTATAAGTTAGCATAATTAATAAGTAAATTATAATATATATTACCGGAAAAGCAGGAAGAACAAGGAGGAAGACGGAGGCAGAGAGGAAGACGGCAGAGAGAGCAAGGAGCAAGAGGACAGGAGAGATTAAGTGTTTTGTGTGTGATGTGTTATGAAATATTATTATTATTTATAGAAAAACCCTAGGAGACATAATCCCTAGAAAAGGGAAAAAGATCTCAAAAAGCAAAAGATTCCAAAAGCAAAAGATATCAAAAGATATGGCAGCTGCAGGGGGCAAGATAAAGCTGACAGGGAACAGTAACAGGCATGGGCGGATCAGATAAAGGTACTGGTCAAGCATGGCAAAAGCAGATCTCAAAAGATAATGTCAGTCACTTTTTCTACCAACCAATGGGGGTTGGTACGCATGCTGCGCCGAAAGTAACTATTCAGACATTAGATAGGTTAGGTCAACAGCACAGAAGATAAGACAACACAAAAGCAAACGGCTAGATTTAAACAGAAGATACAAGGGTTAAGCGCGGGAAGGCTGAGTGCGCGAGCGCGAAGGCTGGCACAACAATCCTTAGCGCACTGCGGGAAGAATCACAAATCCTTAGCGTGCTGCGTGAAGAACAAGAATTCTAAGCGCATCGCGGGAAGAACATACATTCTTAGCGCATTGCGGGAAGAACATGCATTCTTAGCGCGCTGCGAGAAGAGTTCTCTTCACGCATCGCAGGAACAAGATGTCTTCACGCAGGCTTCCATGTAAGGAGTCTGGCGCGTGGAGCTGCAGACATCCTTAGGCGGGAAGAACCAAAGGACAAGCAAAGAGAAGAGGGAAACAAAGCGTAAGGGTGGGACGGCGACAAGAGGGAAAAGAAGGCGGGAAGGAAAATATATATTATTATTAAAAGTAAAATATAAGTATAAATATTAAATAATAAAAGAGAGATCGGGTCAGAGAAACGGGTACCTGGGTCGGGTCGGATCGGGGCAGATGTCACATATAGACCACCATTGCTTATAGCTAGCCTAGCTTATACGTGGAAATGACTTGTGCGCCAAGAACTTATGTGGCATGTAAGACAAGAATAAGTAATTAATTAATAACTAAAGGTAATGTTTAAAAATGATAAAAGCCTAGAAAGAAAGATTGAGGCTAGAACATATACGTAAGAGCATGAGAGTGGTAGTTAAACTTATGTGCCTTGTTACACAATTAGTCGTGCTCATTTGAAAAGAGGTGTTACCATCAATTCCGAAAGATTGAGACACATGTGAGTTTCTAGCCCCTTCTCTTTGTTATGTTTTTCGAGGATGTGTGCATACTCCTATGTGTTAGTTAATACACTTATCTTAAGTGGTAAGTGTATGCTATGTGAATGTCTTATGAAAGATATATGAATGATATAGAAATGATGAAAGAATGTAAGGAGTATATATGTAGATGTTTTTGAATATATGTATATATGTAACTAATGCATGTATGTCAAAGAATGTATGGTTGTATGGAAAGGAATGTATGGTTGTATGGAATGGGAAGAAGGGACCATAACCTAATAATATCTAAGATAGAAAAGAAGGGACCAGATCCTAATAGTATCTGAGCCAGAAGGGACTAGACCCTAATAATATCTGAGACAGAACGGACTAGACCCTAATAATATCTTAGACAGAACGGACTAGACCCTAATAATATCTTAGACAGAACGGACTAGACCCTAATAATATTTGAGACAGAAGGGACCAGACCCTACTAATATCTGAGATTGTAAAGATAGCTATATATGTAGTATGAAAGTAAGAAAGTAATAAAGAACGTATGTATGTTGTATGAAAGTAATAAAGAATGTATATATGTAGTATGAAGGTATTAAAGTAATAAAGAATGTATGTATGAAAGTATGAATGTACGAAAGAAAGGTAAACAGGTCAAGTATATAATATGTATCTCCGGATGCGTATATCTAAGTAAGTGTATGAAATGTATGTTTCCCGATAAATTAGAACTCACTCAGTGTAGCTGACTTTTAATATGCACGCAGGTAAATAGGATGACGGAGTTGGCTTGAGGATGGCACATGGCATGGACTGAGTTGGTTGACGTCTAAAGAATAAAGATATGATGTATTAAACAAGAATTTTATTATTTTGTAATATATTGTTGAAGTTTCATATTCCGCGAAAAGTTTTAATTCACTATGATATTTAGAAATATGTTTATGAGTAAATCCAACGTCCAAGTAAGGCACCAGGACCGGGGCCTTACAAGTTGGTATCAGAGCATAAGTTCGAGAGAAATAAGTATCATATATGCTTAGAATTGAACAGAGAATGGGACTTAAAGAAGAAAAGAGAGACAATGTCAGTTAAAGAAAGCCATGTGTCACTCAAGCAAGCTCGGTAACGGTAAGTTGCATGATTAAGTTCATGTAAAGATTTAGAAATATATGTATATTGCAACAACCTACTTTCGGTTATAATAATAAAAGATAATTTCGTTTACGCAATAATGTGTCGTGTATCGGTTTAGATAATAAATTCTAAGAGGATGGGCTTGGATTTTAGAAGATGGAATAAGAAATAGAATGGGCCTTAGGTCCATGGGCTTAAGGGAGTATAAATACCCCTTAAACCCTAAACCTTTCCATTTTTATCCATCTCTACACCATAGCCTACATCTTGAAAAACACACACAAACACTATCTTATATCCCAAGCCGAGGTCCGAAGGTGAAAACCCGAGCTTGTTGGTGCTAGAACGTTGTGACGAACCAAATCAACATCAATACTAGATCGTGTTCGTAGATCGACTCGTTTAAGGTACGTTTATAATGGAAACTTGTTCGTTTATGCTCAGATTCGTTTAAGTAATCCTAGATTTATATGATGATGGTGAAAACGAACCAAATGAACTAATTCTCAGTGAAATCCATTATCAATTGATGGGTTAATTGATAGTGTAAAGACCCAGGTTTATAAATGAACAAATCGGAGTGTGTAAAACATGATTTTTGAATGTTTAGTTGATTGGGGTTTCAAGGCGCTGGTATTACGAATCCATTGATACAAGATTCATGTTATTTCATCAAGAAATGATGATTAATTGGGAATCCTATGTCTGTTGACTGTTTGATGTTCTTGACAATTTTGACTTTGACCCTGAGTCAAAGTCTGGATAAGAACATATGCTAATTCGTTATGATAAACGAATCAGGTCGTTCGTTATGTGCCCAATTCGCTATGTTCAAAATAACGAATCAGGCCATTCGTTACTCACCAATTCGTTATGTTAAGATAACGAATCAAGTCACGTCAAGATAACGAATTAGGCTAAGGAACTAGGATAACGAATCAGATCATGTAAGATAACGAACCAGATAACGAATCAGGTGATTCGTTACTCACTAATTCGCTAAGTTAAGGTAATGAATCAGGCCATGTTCTGATAATGAATTAGGCCATGAATCAGGCTATGTTCAGATAAGGAATTAGGCTTAATACGTTATAGCGAACAAGTGGGCGAAGTGGATAATAATTTAAAATCCTAATGAAAAATGTGTTAAGACAGTTAATGAAAATAAAATTTTTCCAAGCTAACCTGGCAGCTTAACCCCAGCCAGGGGCTTTGCCCTTTGGACCCCGCTAGGGGCTGCCGCCCCTAGAACCCTGCTGCCAGGGGCGCTGCCCCCGGACCCCCGTTCGTTGAGGGTTATAAGTAGACTAGAAACGCACTATGGGTAGTGATAGTTAATTGATACATGTAATTGTTATACAGTTAGTCGCGCACAGCTATAGAAAAGAATAACCATTAACGGTGAGCGTAACCGACTTCAGGTGAGTTTCTAGCCCCATTTCCTTGTTATGTTTTCGGGGTTGTGTGCATACTCGATGTGATAGTTAATACACATACCTTAAAAGGTAAATGTATGCCATGTATGATTTATGTGATAGTTATTATGTTATGAATGTAAATGAAAGCTTGTCGGTACGTGAACGATCTTCGGATATTGCACGTATTGACAAGGGAGGTATGTATATGAAATATGAATGTGTATGATATATATATATAGGTTTAAGTTCAAGAGAGAAATGATATTATTGCAAGAAATGTGAGAAATGAATATGGACCACTAGTTTTGTTTTAAGTTTTAAATGCTTAAAAATAAATTTTTAAGGATGTAAATATAACAATAAATGTACACTCTCTCTCTAATGTATACAACTAATATATCCATAATAAATCTCTCTCTAATTAATATATCTAACTAATTTAACTATAATAATAAAAAGATAAAAAACACTACTTTAGTCTTATTTTTTATTTACACATTCTTCATTTTATTCAACATAAATACAATTTATTCATATAATACTATATTTATATTAAAAAAATAATTTCCACTCAATATATTAGCATATATCAACGTATTTTTTAGCAGTAAATATCAAAACATAATATATATATATATATTTCAATTGGTATGCCTATAAAAATTATTGTCACAAATAATAATAAAAAAATATCATATAAATGTGTCCATTAAATGTAAACAATAAATATACAACCTATATAAAGTTATATAACCTACACTTGTTTTGAGCAATAAAAACGTACAACATACAAAAAACATATAACTAACATATGTAATTCGACATCAACAATTATATAAACTACACAAAGATACACATACCCTAAACATGCGTAGGTCATATGTTTTTCGTATGTAAGCTATATGTTTTCTTATTCTTAGTACAAGTGTAGGTTATATGTTTTGTGTAGGTTATATACTTTTTATTGATATCTAATGCAAACATGTGTAAGATAGTTTTTGTATTATTCATCACAATGTAACTACGTGTTGATGGATATTGATATGTTGAGTTTGAAGAAATTGGTTTTGAAAAGAAATTAATGTATGAATAAATTGTATTTGTGTAAGACAAAATTTTCGTGTGTAGGTTATATGTTTTTTGTGTGTAGGTTATATGTTTTTGTGTGCGTGTGTATTTTATTGATGATGAATTTTGTGTGTATGTTAAATGTTTTTCGTGTGTATGTTATATATTGTCTTATTCTTAGAACAAGTGTAGATTATACGTTTTTGTGTAGGTTGTATGTTTTTTGTTGATATCTAATGCAAACACATGTAAAATAGTTTTTTGGTATTATTCATCATAATGTAAGTATGTGTTGGTGGATATTAATATATTGAGTTGGAAGAAATTAGTTTTAGATAGAAAGAAATTTTAATGTATGAATAAATTATACTTGTGTAGCATAAAAATTCAAAAAACAAAAGGTAAGTTATAAAAATAAATGAGTTCTTAATATTTTCTAATTATAATAATTTAATTAGTCATATTAATTAAATAGATAAGTATTATGGTTTATTAGTTATATTAATTGAAGAAAGAGAATAATTAATATTTTCTTTATTTAGCTTTAAGCATTTAAAACTTAAACAAAACTAGTGGTACATATTCATTTCTCACATTTCTTGCAATAATTTCATTTCTCTCTTGAACCATCCCATATATATATATATATATATACATATAGTAAGGATCCTAAGAGAATCCTTTGGAAATTGAGAACTTTGAGAACAATTTTGAGTCACAAAAAAAACCTCTAAAAAATATTTAAAAAAATTATAAAACAAAAAAAAACTTTGTATTATACACATGTGTATAATTTCATTTAATCTCTAGTCACGTAATGTACACATATGTACATTATCATTTACCTTAAATTGTACATATGTATATAAAAAAAGCATGTATGTACATATTATACATATGTGTATAATTTAGCTAAACCGAAACGTTTTTTTATTTATTTTTTATTTTTTTATGAAACCGGGATGATAAATAAGAATTTTGATTTTTTTACTTTTTTCATTTTTTGCATTTTTTTATGTTATATGATAGGTTTTTTAGTTTTTGGGTTTTTATGGTCTAAAATGGTTCTCAAAGTTCTTAGTTTCGAAATAGTTTTCACATGATTCTTATCATATATATATATATATATATATATATATATAAATTAGTGGTCCATATTGATTTCTCACACTTTTTATATTAAAATCATTTATCGCGTGAACTTAGGCCTATATATATGTGTGTGTGTATCAAATTGAAGCGTGTCAAGATTCACCACCGAGGCATGATTCTCACAATGGTTAAAATCTCCATTTCATACATCCATATTTCCTTACGTCTCCCGACACAAACTGTGGTTCATTTCACTTACGATATCCATGTTAATACAAATTGAACACACTACAAAACACCATTAGTAGGTTAATTCGCACCGTAAAATAGCATAATACACCGACATTAATTGTATATCACACCACGGCCCTCCCGGTTAGCAACTTATTATTAATCTCGTCACACACCTTTATTATTCACCTCAACTAAATTTTATTAGTAGACTCAAGGAGCTTTCCGTTGATATATAAAATGCCTCAAATAAACATCCAGTTAAATTGTTAGCTGGATAATTTATGAGATATGCTGAATTTTCAGCACTTGTATCACCCGACCCTTTATCAATTTGCACCAATTCTTATGTGTTTAAACCCCACAAACACCGTCAAAACAAAAAGACATTGTTTGGTTAAAAAATGCACAATTTATTATAATAAAACACAATTTATTATAATGGGGCAGAGGCGGTGCTTCACAGCGCGAACCGGTTTCTTAACTCCTTTCACGCGGACGGCTCTTTAGCTATGCTTACCGTGGACTTCTCCAACGCCTTTAATATGGTCGACCGCACAGCTCTTCTCCGAGAGGTTCATCATCATTGCCCGTCTATCTATCTATGGGTCCAGTTCCTTTATGCCCAGCCGGCTAGGTTGTACGTTGATGATAACTGTATAGGGGCTACTACTGGGGTTCAGCAGGGAGACCCCCTTGGGCCCCTCCTCTTTGCCTTAGCATTACACCCTCTTGTTCTCCGGGTACAAAATGACTGTAACCTCCCATTTCATGCTTGGTACTTGGATGATGGGACTATTATTGGTGGTGCCAACGAAGTCGCTAAAGCCCTAGACATTATCAACTCGGAAGGGCCATCATTGGGGCTGCAACTTAATATTAAGAAAACCGAGGTTTTTTGGCCAACGTGTAACGGGGTGAAAGTCAAAGATGGGCTCTTCCCTAGTGGGATTGGTAGACCAGAGAGAGGGGTAAAGCTCCTTGGAGGGGCTGTTAGTCGAGATCCCTACTTTATTAAGGAGTTGGCGAGGCGGAGAGCATCTCGTGCGGTTGATCTTATGAAACTCTTGCCTTGCCTTAGGGATCCCCAGAGCGAACTCCTCCTGCTTAGGTCTTGCATGGGGGTTGCTAAGTTGCTTTTTGGGTTACGAACCTGCCACCCCCATATGATGGATGATGCGGTATCCTGTTTTGATAAGGGGCTACGAGAAGCCATCGAAGACATAGTTGTATGTGGAGGCCCGTTCTTTGGTGATCTTCAGTGGCGACTTGCATCTTTACCGATGCGCTTAGGGGGTTTAGGCCTTCTTTCGGCTCATGATGTCGGGGTTTACGCTTTTGTAGCGTCGAGGGCTCAGTCTTGGAAGCTACAGAATCACATCTTAAGGAACAGCGGAGTTGTCGACCTGGACCCAGACTACGTGCAGGCCCTGGAACGCCTAAATGGCGCTCTCCCAGACTTTGACATTGGCGGTTTCTCTAATATGGACACCGCCCCACCAAAGCCTCAAAAAACTTTGGCGAATGCCCTTTTTGGAAAAATCGCTCAGAGCCTGGGAGAAGTTTTTGGATTGTCCCCCCGACAGAAGGCGGTTTTTGAATGCTTACAAGGTCCTCATGCCCAAGATTTTCTGACCGTTATCCCGATTGATGGCTTGGGCCAAAGCATGTCTGCGGTCGAGTATAGGGCCATTCTTAAGTACCGTTTGATGGTCCCAATGTACCCCGAAGACGAAACATGTCCGATCTGCCGTAAGGCCTGCCTGGATAAATTCGGAGAGCATGCGGTTCATTGTAAGGAGATGCCTGGGTTCAAATACCGACATGATTGGGTGCGGGACGTTCTTTGGGACATCTTAAGGCGAGCTGGGATATCAGCTAAAAAGGAAGCCCCCGTAAACTTCCTTACAGACCCCACGGAAGGGAGATCCACTCTACGACCGGCAGATTTGCTCGTCTTTGGTTGGGCCGGGGGAAAACACGCTTGTGTTGACCTCACAGGGGTATCTCCCTTAGCTGGTTTGAGGGATAATGGGTTTGTAGCCGGGCAAGCAATAAAAAGGGCTGAAACGAAGAAGGTGGAGAAACATGCTAAAGCCTGCGAAGAGAACCAACATGTTTTTGTCCCTCTGGCTTTTGATACATTTGGCTCCTTGGCACCGGAAGCTATCCGTTTTCTAACCAGGGTCCAAAAGGTTGTGCATAGCAATGTGTCGACTCCAAAGGGGCAGGGGTATGTCTTTAGCAGGTTAGGGTTTGCAATTCAGAAAGGGGTGGCGGCGCAGCTTGTTGCCCGCCTACCTGCTATATTGATGTAATATCTATGTTTCATCAGTAGAAATAAAATCTTTATAAGTCAAAAAAAAAATAAAACACCTTAACAATATGAATCTCAATTTATTATTAGGACTATACTAAATGAACCCAAAATTTGATTCACTCACCTTTGCCCGTAGGAAGGTTGTTGGTTGGTCACTCGTTTGATCTATTGCCATTCAAGACTTGCCACACCTATCTTGACAACAATCAAACTTGCAAACCATTAGAACACATAACCAGACTATAACCAGAATTTTTATCCCTTTAATACATGCCTTCTAAATCCACCATTCCTTAACATACAAATAACAAACGGTTACTCCCACCCATGAGGCCCGTCATCACCTGTTTGTTCAACCACAATTATGAGTCAAGGTTACCGATACAACATACACCATTTAAAAATACCGATTATCTTGTCCCATATCCCGCAACAAAATGAGCGGGCCGAACGCAAGCACCATCACATCACCGAAACCGGTTTAGCCATGATGTTTAATGCAAACGCACCGGCAAACTTGTGGGTTGATGCTTTCACCTCAGCCACATATATAATCAATCGTTTACCGACACCTATACTTGGTACAAATCACCATTTGAGGTCCTTTTCAACCGCCCAACATCCTATGCAAATTTTCGTGTATTCAGATACCTTGGAGACTATACCAAACATAAGCTTCAACCTCGAAGAATCTCATGTATTTTCATCGGCTATAATCCAATGTAAAAAGGTTATCGGTGCTTAGACCCATCCACTTCTCGTATCTACACAAGTCGTCATGCAAAGTTTGATGAGGACACCTTTCCGTTCACGGGAACCATTACCCCCAATTGATGAAGCAAAACTTGTGTTCTCCAACTTTGATGACACCCTTTCATCACCAACTGTAAACAATATTACACTTTCAAATATCTCAAAGCTACCAACGTCAACAGCAACCATTACACCAAAGTCCAACACCTACCATTCGTGTCACATGACCAAATACTAAACAACCATAATTTACCTACTCAGCCCACTCCTCTAGCCTATAACACACCTGATCCAGCTCAAAATCAATTCACTTCAACACCCCATTCTACGGCTCACAACACCTCTACTCCAACTTAACACACCTCCAGCCCACACCGCAGCCAGAAACTCATCTCCAGCCCAAACCACAATCCCACCTCATAACATATCAACCAATGTCGTCCCGCCTCAACCAAATGTTTCATCTCACTCCATGAGTACACGATCCAAGGCTTGAATTTTTAAACCAAAACACTTTGCAGACCTTGCTGATTTTACTTCTCACAAACTTCATCATGATTTATTTGTGAATCAAACCCCAAAAGGTTACAAAACTGTCGCTAAAAATCCTATTGGGAGCCGCTATGAACGATGAAATTAAAGCTCTTCGTGCCAATAATACATGGGAACTTGTGCAACGACCTGCTCATGCGAATGTGGTAGGTCCCAAATGGATATATCGAATCAAATATAATGCCGATGGGACTCTAGATCGCTACAAAGCTCGATTAGTAGCACAAGGGTTCACACAGTTCCGGGTCTAGATTACTGAAGAAACACGGATCTACTCCCCACTAATGGGTCCTAGATCCAATGAGTCAACGAGATAGGATACGATTAACTGCTAATACGATATGAACTCAATTTCCCAAAGTCCAGTGACGAAGACCTGCAAAACAGACACCGTGAGCTCGCTACGGGAAGGACAAGAGGGGGGTCTTCCCGTAACCACCCTCCGGCGTGAGAATAAGTAATGTTCTGTAGAAGTTAAACACTTAAGTAAATTGAGAGAGTATAGTGGGAGTGAATGAATACCTCATGATTGAGAGGGTATTTATAGCCGAAGGGTGTGGGAAGGTGATTGGGCCAGCTGTTCTTTTAGAAGATGCTCTTGCAACCGCCTGGACACGTGTCCTCATGCTACAGGCCTAGTTTATACGTTGCATGTGCATGTATAACAACCTGGACACGTGTCATCATATGATAGAATGGTAGACAACCTTGCCCATGTGCAAGGTTATAACGCCCTAGCCAACATTGATTGGTTGATACGTCACGTATTGCTCAAGAAAGCATCTTGGTAGATCTTCTAGAATGTTATCAGTTAATGACAGCTGTCCCGGGGCATTACCTCGTAGTTGTTTATGCGGCCGAGCGCTCCGTCCTGCTGACGACTTCTGAGGGTGCCAGGATGCTTCTGCATGTCTTGCGGGGATGTTTCTTCTGCCCATGGTTATGCAGATGGATCGTATGCCCCAAGGGTGCCTTATGAGGGACTTCTGGTTAACCCGCGGGTATCACTTAAGGGTAATTGGGTCTTTTTGGTACCCTACCTCTATAAGTCCCCCCAGCCCAGTGTTTCTTCCGTGTGAAGTATTTTATGCTGGTGAAATTCTGGACTTAATGTGTATTTGGGGATTTTATATTCTGCAAGTTGTTGAGAAATATCTTTTGTTGTTGTGGATAATCATGAAAAAGGACAAGTTGACCACTCTCAGGCGCGTGTACAGGTGACAGGACGTTTTTGACGGCTGTCACTGTACCCGACTGTTCAACATTTTGCCTTTTTCGAATTTCTCGCGTGACGTGGCATCTGGATATTGGGCTATTTTTCTCTCTCCACTGTTTAAATCTCATCGCATTAATTGCGATGGGTATAAGTAGTAGAGTTTAACTTCTCCTTGAAGTTTTATTGTTTCTGAACTCTGAATATTACCTTGCATTCTTGCTTTGAAAACCGTTAATTATTCACTCGATTTCTCTTAAAATTACCTGGTATTTAATCGATCCTTGTTGTAATGACTAATACCCAGTCTGAAATTGACGATATAGAGGTCCAATGGGACCAAACTGAGTATCATAAACTCCTTGAGACGTATGGTATTCCACCGGAATGGGGGCCGGAATTCCCCTCTGCTGGTTCTATAGCCAGTTTCCCACCTCCTGGGAAAATGGTTGTGTATTCAGATTTCTTTGTTTATGGGAATTTCCGTTTCCCTGTAACAAAGTTTTTTATGAAGATATTGGGTGCTTTTGGGATCCATTTATCCCAGTTGCACCCTCGTGCTGTCGCGCGGATTCGTCATTTCGAATTCGTGTGTATAGCTCACGACCTGGTACCACATCTTGACCAATTTGTTGTTTTTTATCGGATGGTCAACCGAAACGGGTGGTTTACTTGCCAAGCTGTATCGGGTAGGTGAATCGGCCAAGAAGTTGAGAACGGTTCTCCGAACTGGAAGAACAAGTTCTTCTGGATTTCTGAGGACGTGGTGTCGAGCCGCATGACACGTCATTCGGTGAATGAGGCACTTCTTGAAGTTACTCCTACTGTTCATGAGGGACAAGAATGGTTCCGTATTTTGACTACCAATTCAACTCCGATGCGGGCATTGCCGGAGGAAGCCCTTGTGTGGGCTGGGATGAGTCGTTTGTGGCCATCTCTTTTTTTTAGAGCCCACATTTTATGTCGTAGATGAGCGTAAGTTACTTTCCTTTTACTAATATACGAAGATTGTGTAGCTAACCTTGATATTTTTCTTTCCAGGTCCGGGACCTATGATAAACGCTTTATTCGATGACAAAGGTCGCGTGATGAAAAGTATTCGCGACGCAAAGGATACGCCTATCCTTGAGAAGACCACGAAGTACTTTCTTTTTCCAGTGAAGGTGCGTGCTGAACCTGTTGTTTCTGATGCTACTTTTCAGACAGGTGCGTACATTCTCAATCCTCCTCTTCTTACCGCGCTTACCTCTAAGGGGATATACGCTATTCTATCATCAAGTGACGAGTTATTGTCCTCAGAGGAAGAATGCATTAATGTTGCTTCTGAGACTTCATCCGTGTCACACTTGTTAGCAGAGTTAGCGCATAAGCGATCTTTTGGATCATTCAAGGCTACTGAAACGGGTACGGGTTCTACAAGTACTCGGAATGAACCCGCGGCCAAGAAGCAACGGACGCGTCGCTCCAAGAAGCCGCAGTCTGTTCTTGCGGATCGACTGAAGACGGTGAATGGTACGAGCCTTTATTCTATATCTTTATTTACATAACTTGTAGTTAAATAAAGTTTCGTTGTGTGTAGATCCATCAATTGATAGGGATGATGTGTCTGTGAAGCCATCAGTTTCGACCCCTATTATTGAGAAACAACCTTCTCCTTCTCCGGAGAAGGAGGTGGAAAATAAGCCTGCTACCCCTCCTACGGATTCAAATGTGGAGAGGTCCAATGTTCAGTCTAGGAGTAATGATTCGCTCGAGTACCTTTTCCAGGCTGGGGGACCCACAGGTTATGAAAGCAATAACCCAGCTGTCGATGAAGCTGGGTTCAGGCTCCATGAATCTCCTTCCCAAGGTGCTCCTCAAACATTTCCTACCTCCTGACCACTGACAACGGGTGCGGGAGGTGGTTTCCAATCTGGTCCTACTGGCCCTGAGTTTGGGGGAGGTTTAAGTCAAGGCGGTCTGCGTCCACCTTTCTCAATTCCCACCCGCCTCGAGACTTCAAGCTCCCAATACTTTGGGGATGCTGTTTTGGGAGGAGACTATGATTTGTTCGTCCCTCCTTGGGATATTGTCAATGGGTCCTAGTACTCTGATCCCGGGACCTGTGTCAATTTTGTCAAACACTGCGTGCCTCCTACGGATTGGTCTTAAAACCCGTGCCTGTAACGATTACCCCGAGGAACTTTCCTTCCTTCATCCCGAAGGAACACTTTGCTGGGTTGAGTTTCATGTTAATGCTTCTCAACGTTTCAAAAGTTTCCTCTATGTCTCTTAACATTTGGTCTTCTTCGATGCTTTTTATCACTAAATCATCCATATAAACTTCGAGATTCCGACTTATCTGACTCTTGAAGGCCTGATCCATCAATCGTTGGTATGTGGCACCCGCATTCTTTAACCCAAAAGGCATCATTCTGTAACAGAATGTTCCTTGGTTAGTGCGAAACGCTGTCTTATCCTCGTTACCGGCTGCCATATGAATCTGGTGATACCCTTTGTAGGCATCGAGGAAACACTTAAATTTTAAAGGGGCCACAGCATCTACCTTTAAGTCTATCTCCGGAAGTGGGTAACAATCTTTTGGACATGCTTTGTTTAGATCTTTATAATCTATGCACATTCTCCACGTTCTGTTGCTTTTCGGGACAATCACTGGGTTGGCCACCCATGTTTGATACTTGATTTCCCGTATAATCCCCGCATGCAGAAGATCTTGTACCTATTCATTCATGGCCTTTGTTTGTTTCGGGCCCATCTTTCGCTTCTTTTGCACAATTGGGGTGATTAATGGATTAACCTTTAACTTGTGTTCCAAAATGCTCCACGGGACACCGGTCATGTCCGCGGGCTGCCATGCGAAAATGTCAATGTTCTTGGTCAATAATTGCTTCAAAAAGGTTCGGACGATTTCAGAAATGGCTGGACCAATTACTATGGTTTGATCGGGAAATTTCTTGTTAAGAACCCATTTCTCCGGTTCAGTCCTTTGATTTTGCTTTGAAACTTTACTTGGCCTCGAACTTTCAGTTGTGAAGCAGTGTCGGTTAACATGAATTATTGCTACGCCAGTGCGGGTCGGGATCCCTACTGCTCCATGAGCTGTGGATGGATGGGAATTGAAGTCACCGATTGCCTCTCGTCCAAGAATAATATCATGCTTGGAAGTTGCCGGTAAAACTAAAAATTCGACTTCCTCAGTTCTCGAATGTACCCCGTCACTAAGTGTGACCGGGAATGTAATGACACCCCGCGGATGCATTATTTCCCCACCAAACCCATAAACGGGTGCATGAATAGGTCTTAACCTTTCTTTATCATCTTCCTCAAGTTGTTCGAAGCATTGTTCGTACATAATGTCGGATGTACTACCAGTGTCAAAGAACACATACTGCGATCGATAATGTCCAAATAAAGCAGTGATTATCAGAGGATTCTTATTGCACGGTCCTCCTCTAATACGTGGAAAAATGACTGGCTCATTTTTCCACTCCTCATCCACAAACTCTTTCCTCTTACCCCTGATCTGTTGACCTCCCTAAATCATGTGAACGTTCAGATCTTTTATTTGCCTTTTGGCCAGGCCCTGGTTATCCTTTGGGAGAGGTTTACCAGTCCCTGTTCGCACATTTTTGACCAAATGATCTAACTTCCCGTTCTTTACAACTGCCTCTATTTCATTCCTTAGGGCCACACACTTGTTTGTATTGTGCCCTATATCATTGTGGTACGTGCAGTGTTTTTTACTGTCGAGAAATGATTTTCTCGGTAACGGTTGAGGCTTGCGGAAGGTCAGATTCTCAGTTGTGAGGATTTCTGAAGGAGTTTTTGACAACTGGGTCCAACTGTTGTTGGAAGATCGTGTTGGAAAGTTACGCTTGTTTTTGTTGCAAATCAACGATCTTGCATCGAATGGTTTGGACGTTTCTGCACTTGGCTGAAGTCTTGACCATATTGGCCCTTTAGCTGGTCTGTTTGGTCTTGGGGTCTGGAATTCAACCCTTGGCAACTGTTTCTGGCAACTGGACCCCAATGTTTTTTCGGTTCTTGTGTACAACTTAGCTGCCGTCATGATTTCGTCCCAGGACTTGGGCATTCCGTCTTTTCCAGTTATCGTGCGAATCAAGGCGTCACTATGGACATACTTACGGAATGTTCCTCTCATCATGTCTTCACTAACCCCTCCGATGTTAAGGCTCTCGTTATTAAAACGAGTAATGAAATCCTCAATGGATTCATTATTTCGCCTTTCAACATCCAGTATTTCTGAAGGATCATGCGTATGCTTTCTTTATTGGCTGAAGTGTTGAGAGAATTTTGCTACAAAATCTTTCCAACTTTTAATCTGTCTGCATGGTAGTTTTTCAAACCATTCTCGCACCGCCCCCGTGAATGTTAGTGCAAACATGTGGCACCAATATGGAAGAGTCCAACCACTGACTCCTCCAACTGCTTCAAACCTTAACAGATGATCACTACGATCGGTTATTCCATTATATGTTCCAACAGATGTTGGAATCTTTGCATTAATCGGGAATGGAGCTGTCGCGAGGCTTGAAATAAATTTTGATTTTTCTGCGAAAGATTCGCGGTATGGTTTGGAAAAATCATACTCAGCATTTCTGTGATACTCTGCATGGCGGACAGCTGGTCGCGGATGGCTATTCCCTCCATATGAAGGGATACGACTATCCCCGCTGTAGTAACTACCTTCCGGATGATAAGTTGAATCGTATCCGTCCAGTTCATCCTCATAAGATGGTACCCACATATCTATTCGAGGACGAGGACGTAACCTCCGGATCCCACTGGAATTCTGTTCCGGTGGTTGACTATATTGGATGTGGCTTTCCCTTATGGGAGGAGAGATAGATCTCCTGGAAGGCTCATCATACGTCAAGGTATGGCCATGAAAATGCCCATTTCGGACCCGACGTTCATACTCTGCTTTCAAACTGTCTTGTTGAACACGAAGCCATTCGTCCGGAGACAAAAGTCCTTCGGTTCTAAAGCTATGACGGTGAGCTCTTCTTGGGCTAGAATCACCGAAATCCTCTTCCAGACCTAACTCCGATTGAGTTCGGTGGACTTCTCTTGTAATTCGTTCTAGATTCCTCAAATTAGAACCTCCTGGGGCTGTGACATGCCCCAAGTCAGTAATTGGTGTAACAACATTTCCGGTGCCTACCGGAGTGACACCTTCTTATTGAGCCAACAATCCCCGAGCCGTCGAACCACCCAAGGAGAAATTTCCCGGGTTGACGGTGTTGGTTCTTGCAACAGGAGTCGAAATTCGAGCAAACACAGACGTTTCTCCTTCACGTGTTTCAAGGTTGGGAACACGTGAAGATTGTGCTGGATTCTCCTTCGGCCCTTTAGGTAACTGATTCATATCGTAAAGAGGACGGAAATTTTTTTTCTAACAAAGACACAGATGGCGCCAATGAAGAAACACGGATCTACTCCCCACTAATGGGTCCTAGATCCAATGAGTCAACGAGATAGGATACGATTAACTGTTAATACGACATGAACTCAATTGCCCAAAGTCCAGTGACGAAGACCTCAAAACAGACATCGTGAGCTCGCTACGGGAAGGACAAGAGGGGGGGTCTTCCCGTAACCACCTTCCGGCGTGAGAATAAGTATTGTTCTGTAGAAGTTAAACACTTAAGTAAATTGAGAGAGTATAGTGGGAGTGAATGAATACCTCATGATGATTGAGAGGGTATTTATAGCCGAAGGGTGTGGGAAGGTGATTGGGCCAGCTGTCCTTTTAGAAGATGCTCCTGCAACCGCCTAGACAAGTGTCCTCATTCTACAAGCCTATTTTATACATTGCATGTGCATGTATAACAACCTGGACACGTGTCATCATATGATAGAATGGTAGACAACCTTGCCCATGTGCATGGTTATAACGGCCTGGCTAGGTGTCCTTCATTGATCGTCACGTATTGCTCAAGAAAGCATCTTGGTAGATCTTCTAGAATGTTATCAGTTAATGACAGCTGTCCCGGGGAATTACCTCGTAGCTGTTTATGCGGACGAGTGCTCTGTCCTATGGACGACTTCTGAGGGTGACAGGATGCTTCCGCATGTCTTGCGGGGATGTTTCTTTCGCCCACGGTTATGCGGATGGTTCGTATGCCCCGCGGGTGCCTTATGAGGGACTTCTGGTTAACCCGCGGGTATCACTTAAGGGTATTTGGGTCTTTTTGGTACCCTGCCTCTATAATTACTCACACACATTTAGTCCAGCGGTCAAGTTGTCAACTATTCAAGTCGTTCTCAGTTTTTCTACTACTTTTAATTGGAAACTTCGCCAACTTGACGTCTTTTTTAAACGGGCACTTGATTGAAACTGTGTACATGGACTAACCTCCGGGATTTGTAAGTCAAGAATTCCCAACTTATGTATGCAAACATAAACGAGCTCTATATGGTTTAAAACAAGCTCCTCGAGCTTGGTTTCAACGTTTAAGACTTTATGTACATTCTTTGTCAATCTTGGTTTTCATAGCCGAGCCGACCCATCACTTTTTGTCTACAAAAGAGACAAATATTTAATTTATCTTTTGGTATGTGTAGACGATGTCAATCTCAACAGAAATAATGATACTCTTATTAACGCCTTTACAACTCGTCTTCATATAGAATTTAAACTAAAATATCTTGGCCTGCTAAACTACTTTCTGGGCCTTTAGGTCATTCATACCTCCTCAAGTATTTTTCTCAGCCAAGCCAAGTATGCGTATGACATACTCTCTCGAGTCGGCCTTCTTGTTGCTACACCACTCAATACCACATATACCTTCACTTCCACTGGTACTCCATTCCATGATCATGGGCGAAGCTTCTTTAAGACCCGGGGTAGCCCAGCCCCCTTTTTTTAGCGCAGTAGTGTAAACTGACCATTTTTCGCCTGAAAATTTGTATGCGTAGTGTAAATTTACCCGTTTTTAGCCCAAATTTTGAGCGCCCCCCCCCCCCTGCTTAAGGTTTTTCAAAATAGATTTTGAGTCCCCCCTCCCCCCCGACGAACTCGTCCAAGCTTCACCACTGTCCATGATCCCACTCTTTAGTTGGTGCTCTCCAATACCATACCATAACTAGACCAGATCTCTCCTATGCCGTTAGTCATTTTTTTACAAAATCCAACCACTTCTCACTTTCAGCTTATAAAATGGATTCTTCGGTATGCTAAAGGTACCCCTCATTAGGGCTGTTCAAAACCGGATATCCGAACCTTTCGGATAGTGAAAATCACTATCCGAATCTGAAACTTCGGATATCCGAATATCCGAAAATAAAATAAAAAAAAACCTTGTTTTACTAAAAAAAACCATACATCTTAAGAATTCAAGTTTCCAAATACAACAAATCAAACATACAACCACCAAATCAAACATACAAGTTTGTATATCACATAACATGGACGGCGACGGGTGGCTGAATGGATGTTGGACGGCGACGAGTGCTGTGAGAACTGAGACGGATGGTGACGGGAGACGGGAGGCTGTTTTAAGTGAGACGGACGGTGACGGGTGCTGTGATGATGGCGACAGGTACTTGTTTAGAGTGGAAGATGATGGACGGGAGGCCGTGATACAGACGGCCGGAGACGGTGGCCGGCTGGCCGCAGATCTATGTTTTTAGTGTGAGAGAGAGGCGTCGATGCTATGTTTTAAGTGAGAGAGAGTGGTGCTGTTAATATGTGTGATATATGATATATCTAGGGATTTGTGTATAGTATCAAAAGAAATTAAAAAATATTAAAATTAGAACACCGGATAATTCGGATATCCGAAAAATCAGAAAACTACTATCCGAATCCGAATCCGAATTTTCGGATATCCGGGATTCGGATATCCGAATTTTCGGATAGTTTGGATACGGATAGTCGGATAATTCGGATACGGATTCGGATTCGGATAGTTTTGAACACCCCTACCCCTCATACGGTCTCTCATTTGACCTCCCCCCCCCCCCCCCCCCCAACAATCTTAGTTGGTTACTCTAATGCAGACTGGGCACGATCAATTGAAACAAGACGTTCCACGTATGGTCATTCTATTTATCTTGGTGGAAATCTGGTATCTTAGAGCACTAAAAACAACCTATTGTTCCTCACTCTAGTTGTGAGTAAAAATATAGAGCCATGGCAAATACCGCAGCTGATATTATATGGATCACTCATCTACTTCGGGAACTTCATGCCTTACCACCGGATCGACCCACCTTGCTATGTGACAACAAAATTGCTCTTTTCTTAAGTCATAATCTCGTATTACATAAAAGAGCAAAACATATTGACATAGATTATCATTTTGTTTGGGAATTGGTGTCTTCTGATCGACTAAACACCAAATTCGTTCCTACCAAGCTTCAGGTGGCCGTCATTTTCACCAAAAGTCTACCTCGACCACTATTTGAATGCTTCTGTTCCATACCATGCTTAGAGTCAGCCCCCCACCTGTTCACTGGGGGGTTTGGGGGGGGGGGGGGGGGTTGTAATAGCCACTAAATGAAAAATCAAAATTCAAATTATATATATTTATAGATAGTCAAATAATTTTTTTTTTTTGGCAAGGATTAAATTTCTCCATAACATCGCTGTATTCTTTGTATTTAAGTTATGGTAATTGTAATTGTTTGTTCAAGGGAAAATAATTTCTTTCACTACGGATCTCAATATTAAGTTTTTGCTTAGAATTCTATAAAACTATTGGTGGTGGTGGTCGGATTAATGGTTGTGTGGTTGTATTTAATGAGAGAGAGATATTTTGTAGCCCAGCCTTATACATTTAACTTTTAACGAACCAAGTACAAAACTCCAATTATACATTTACAATTCACTAGAAACGAAATATATATAAACAACTACTCTTCCCAGTCAAAAATGTACCACTGTTTTTGTTTTAGTCTCTTACAGATCCCATGTAACTCGTGCTACCCACGTGCCACTCTAACTTGGTACATATCAGTTATCACCATAACACATATTTAATTAAACTTGATAAATTGATGCAATATTGTAATAGATATAAATAGTTTAGTGAAATATAATAGAAGCTTAAAGGTGTGTTGGATAATGGACACAAATGGAAACTTGGAATAGAAAACGAAGGCTCGTGGCAACATGGGTTTTAAATAATATATTCACAGGTCATTACATAGATTAAAAATTAAAAATACATGCATAGTCCCTCTTGTATGTTTGTATTGGGTTTTGATCTTTAAATTTGATTTATAACACTCGTAGTCTTTTACTATTCACTCATATATAACATAGATGATACTTTGAGTGAATGTTCATTAAATTTATGTGAAGATTGCATGAAAAATCCAATTTAATATTCCTGTACTTAAAACATAAATCAATAATAACAAAATTTACCAATGTACTTCCCTAAGGCTGAGGGTAGTGGGGTGCGGACGACGTGGCAGCCGCGCACACCACTACCACATTTGCGTGAACGGGGGCGCGGTTGGCCGGGACGAGCCGGTACACGGGGCTTGATTGAAGTTGTTGCTTAAAAACTTGCGGGTGGATCAATCAAGCCTCACTACACCCTCTGGGGCTTGATCTTGTGTCACGTCAGCACTTACGTGTCATAAATATATTGGATCATTTAGGGTGGATCAAGCCTCACTACCTTTAGTCTAATCTCCGAGGCAACTTCCTAGCCACACCACTACCCTTATCCCACCATCACTCACACATTTGATTTTCACATCTCCAAAAAAAAAGCACCATCTTTAACAAAGTCCACTTAGTGTCCCCAATCTCTTGATTCCCACCATATCCCAACTATTATGACCCTCGATTTTTACACACAAAAACAAAATACAACTACTTGAAAATGGTTCCAAAATCCGTTGTTCAAAAATTGCTACAACGAGGGGGTTGAGTACGTAGGAAATCCCTCAACGTTTCCGCTCCTTGGCTACATTTCCTTGTTTTGTTGATTCTAATAACCAGAGATAAGATTGATACATCTGCAAATCAATTGCTTCATTTTTATTCTTGTGAGGGGTGCGACGGTGGGTAACAAGGTTGACAAAAATCCAAAGGATACGTGACAAAGAGAAGCGAATGACATCGAATTAGCATGAATTTGAAGTACTTGGAAGCATGCATAAATGACAACTACTTTTGTGTGTGTGTGTGTGCGCGCGCGTGGGGTGGGGATATGAGATTGACGGGTGAGAATGGAAGAGTTCAAGACTTTCTTACTTTTAGAGGGTTAAATGTATAACTTCATTTTTCGATTGTTTGTTTTCTTTATATAAATGGTATGTGTTGGCTATGTTAAAGTTTTTAACAAACAAATGAATATCCACTTCAAGATCATTTGTGCTACAAGCATATTAAACATTAGGTATCAAATATGAAATAAATCAAAGTAACAGGAAAAAACTAAAATATAAACATAATAGAAGCACTGTATGCGTAATTCTAGTTTGTATTTTATTATTATATCGATTTCCACGCTTACATCTCAAGCAAAACGTGGGCTATTATTTAATATGACATTATTAATATTATACCGATATTTTTTCAGTGTACATATTCGATGCATCAAGCAAAAGTCCGACGAAGACAACTTAAGTGTTCCTATGAATTTAACCAATATCAGTATCTTGGAATTTTTATCTGATTGTTATACTTTTTTATTTTATTTGTGGTTAGTTTATTCCCTAAAAAGTATATTTATCAATTAAACAATAGATTTAATTTGTCAATTTAAAAAAAGATTATTAAAAATAAAGATCAGAACACATGTCATGACCTAACACGTATCAATCTGAACGAGGTTATACAGCAAATACAGGAAGTGAAGTTAAGACACATTAATCGTGTTAGACCAACTATTGTAATTAGAGAATTATTCGTGTTACATAATTAAACTATTAACTATAGAGAAAATCTTAGCTGAAAAGTTGGATGGAACACTGGTTTATTGTATTTTTATCAACTTTATTATATTATATAAATACCAATTTAACAACCATTACAATTTATCATAAATTTAACAACCATTACAATTTATCATATGTTTCTAAATACTATTGACTACAAAATAACAACCGTCATGCTATAACTAAAGCGACTAACAAACCTAATTAAAAACACTAAAAGTGTCAAATTATTTTTAATCTTTAAACTTTCTTACAGTGATTTCACTTTAACATATGAATCTTTTCTTTCATCTTAATAACTAGAGAGTGATTAATTCTCAACAACAGAAACAATAGGTGATCGGTGGATGTTGCTAACAAAGAAATCGATAATTGGCCAATTGCAAACACAAAGATTTGATATTGAATTTAGGTTAAAAAAAAGGATGGGGATGTTAAAGAAAACATGCTCTATCCATGAATAAATACTAACTCTAACTTATCAAATGAAGAGAAAAGCACAAGGATGACAAGGGTTAAGTTGGTTACAACGCTCAAAACCCAACGTGTCATCCACAAAAGCATATCATCATTTTACAAAAGCATATCATCATTTTTAATTTGCTCCAATGATGGGAAAAGTAAGTATGAGGCTGTTTAGCATCTAACCTTAGATTTAAAACCCCTAACACTACGTAGTTTTGATAACAAATAATTAAAAATTAATTTTTAAATCAATTATTTCCTATTTCCTCTATCAATCCACACAAGTAACTTCCTTCTGGTGCGAAACAAGCCGATCTGCAGCATGGTTTTTATTAGGGTTGATTTTGATGTTACATGTTACAATTAACTCATTCATCAATCTCGTAATCCCAGCCTCTCCTATTCAGTCATCTTGCAATCACATATTCCTACAGAACTATCCTTCCATACAACTTAATGGCTTTTATTGATTCTCATCAATTCAATTCCACGGTTAGCATAGTAAATCAATTTCTCAATTGGATAATGGCTCTAAATTGATATGCATTTATTTATTTATTATTTGTTTATTAATTTACTTATGTTTTATAGGACGTACAAGTAGATTTACAACCTCAATTAGAGGATGAGGCTACTGAAACAAATGTAGCTGGTGGTTTGGATGCTGAAATTGAGGATAATAATGATTTGAATGTTGATCCTAGATTTAATAAGTTTGATGAGAATAATGTGGAGGGAATGATATTCGATAGTCCTGATGATGCATATGAGTTCTACAATCAATATGCCTTTTTACACGGATTTGGAATACGTAAATTTACAAGTTATAAAAATAAGACAACAGGTGAGCATTATCGAAAGCAATATGTATGCAACAAAGAGGGTTTTAAAGATTTAAAGTCTAAAAGCTCTAGTGGGGATGTTAAGAAACGTCGTAGGGATTTAAGGACCGGATGCGAAGCATTTATTCGGATTTCAAAAAGTAAAGATGCAAAATGGATAGTGGATATGTTTCACGATGTACACAATCATGAGCTAGTTGTTACT
>NW_027500855.1:0-27839 GCF_021521415.1 Bidens hawaiensis
TCAAGATGAGCACGACGATGTACCAAATCCGATCTCAACACTAAGCGTTGATGAAAAACTTGCTAAGTTATTAAAAACACGAAGAAGGGAAACACATCAAAGTCTTCCATCGAATCTGGTTGAACATCTTTGGAGAAACAAGCAAATTAATGACGACGAATAAAATATTTGTAGTTTCTTTTATATAGTTTGTGTTTAATGTTTTTGAATTTATTAATATTATTTACTTTTTATTTTATTGTGTTTTTTTTAAATTGTCTAACGTTGCCCCTCGGGGCAACAAACCACAATGGAGCAACACTGGGAGGGGCTTTGTTGCCCTTAGTGCCTACGTGGCACTGCGGAGGGCCAGGAGGGGTGTCACACCCCAACCTAAGGCGGAAATTCCAACGCGTGAGCTGATTGTTCACAGCTCGAAGATACTATCATAATATAAAAGTGACAATATCTATAAGTTAATTATTTAATTTCAAAACTGCACACAATATTTAAATATGACCAGATATTCCAAATAAGTAAATATAATCTAAACAGACTTAAACAATGATTATCTTCGTTAAATCCTAAGGTCTCGTCTAGGTGTCCAAACTTCAATCTTTAATT
Organism: Bidens hawaiensis; assembly: GCF_021521415.1. Lineage (NCBI taxonomy): Eukaryota > Viridiplantae > Streptophyta > Magnoliopsida > Asterales > Asteraceae > Bidens > Bidens hawaiensis. The sequence continues at coordinate 604 of NW_027500855.1, forward strand.
TACATAATAAACTACATATGCGTAGAAAATGGAAAAAGTTTGTCAACATAAAGTTGAGTGAGATCATCACCAGTTTTGCAATGATATAAATAAATAAGTAAAACGTAGTAAATTGCAGTAAATAAATCAAACCATAAGCAAGTAAAGTGTCAATTAAACCATTGTTAAGCGAATCGGGCGTCGGTAAATCAACCATGAGCAAATAATGAGACCGTTGTCAAGCGAATCTGGCGCGGGTAATAATAATGAGAACCCTATACAAGGGAATATGTTGGACCTCTCCGAATACGATGTGCACATAAACAAGTAAGCACATAATGATGGTTGGGTAAAAGTTAGTTACTTTTATATATTAATTAGTTTATTTTAGTTAAATAAATGAACGAACATTGGTACTTCAAGAGTTGTTAAATGTTTTTAGGAACTTGGAAGTTATGGAGCTTATTGAGGATATTTACAAGCTTGGAATGAGATCTAGAAGTGAGAGATTGGAAGTGCACGCATTACGAGGCGGTAGAGAGAAGAAAATAATAGATTCTGAAATTATGCATCTTCGCGATACGCGAAGATACAGGAAGGGCAACTTCGCGTTACGCGAAGTTGCAGAAGCCAGATTCGACTATTTTGTCCTTCGCGATACGCGAAGAAGCAAGGCATATCATCTTCGCGATACGCGAAGATGCTTAAATTCGGCAAAAATCAGGGTTTGCACTATATAAACGATTTTTCGACCCTATTCGGATTATTATGACTTCCAGAGGTATAAGAGGTGTTCCAAGACGACTTTCAGCCTTCCCGAAGTTTCCGGTTCCATTATTGATCATATGTTCATCAAGATAAGTACTTTAACGATTATGTCAATGTCCGGCTAATCGTGTGTGTTCGTTCTAGGCCAAGGTTTTGTGTGAAATACTGTTGAAATCAGATTCTTATGCTTAATGAATAGAGTTTGATTGATTTTATATGAATTTGTCTTGCTTAATTAGTTATTTGGTTGATTAAAGGTTGTGTTTGCGATATTTGTGTAATGTTTGTTTGGTTGTTCATCAACATTTAGGGTTTAATCTCTTGTGTCATTGAACTAGAATCATCAAACCTTATCATTGAGTTAGTTTTCCTAGACATAGATTTGGCAATTGTGGAGTCCGGGTTCATTTGTGTCAACAATTCGGTTGAGTTATCGTTTTTCATCATAAATCAAACCATATGATTAGCAATTATTGTAAAACCAAAGACGAGATAATATGTGATTAACGTATGGAACACATAACCCGAACCTAGAATGAATGCTTTTTATTAATATTATTTATAAATCTTTTTAAGTAATCATTTAGTTTTAATTAAATATTTTCTCAAAATTGCTTGGCATCATCTGTCCGCCTTAGTTTTATAATTAATTTAGTAATATTAAATTAGCACTTTCCTTGAGTTCCTGTGGAGACGACCTTACTTACCCATACTTATTATAGGTATTTAATTTTTTAAATAATTGTTTTTGAGTAGAACGCGACAGCCTACGTCACATAACAAGTATATTTGATTAATCACACACAATTACACGTTTGCTATGGTTGATATATATATATATATATAATAAGAAAATACGAGTAATACTCGTATATCCCCAAAACATTTAGAAAACTTAGTAAAATAGGGGAATGATAAAACTCACCTTAGATTAAAGGCAAGCGAATATAAATACGAATAAACGAGTTAACGAATAAACGAGTCGTCCGTTACACGTCAAACGAGATAAACAATCAGAACCTGAAATTTTGAGATATGATAATATAAGTAAAAATGAACTTGTTACCACTGGAATTAATCCAAACAGTCGTTTAGAACTCAGGTTATGTTTAATTTAAGATTTAAGCGAGCTGGTACTGACCGGAATCTGAACAGCGAGTCGGAAGTCGAATTTTGGTCAGTAGCCTTAAAATTTTGTTACGAGAATAAAAGTCTTCTAGACCAAATGTTGAATCCGACCAGAAGTATGAGAAAACGTAAAGTCAAACTTGTTGACTGTTTCCAGTCAACATCCTTAAACCACCGAAATTGATTGAAGGTTATTGACTAGGGAATATGTATGAACGATTTCTTAGTTTATAACTTACCCGAAATACGAAAGAATCAAGAGATATGATGAGTCAAAGGTCCACACGTATGAAAAGTCAACCGGTTATGAACGTATCTTCAAAAAATAGGCAAAAACCGAAGAGTTCTATGAGGGACAGAGAGGGTGACGGATGGAGGATCAATATTTAGGCTTTATGGAAGTTTGTGGTAGAATAATTATGGTGTGTTTATATAGAATAAGCAAAAACGAACCATATTTAGTAGATGTACTCGTTTAGGAAACCGAATATATTTTTAATGACGAAATTAATGAAAAGATCAGCAATATTTGTTCTTGTACAACAAGTAATGAATATGGACATATATCTAGGCTTTATGAATTTTCTTGGGGCTTAAAACACTTGATTTGGTCCAAAAATAAGCGATTTGGATACTAAAACGAACTAGGAAACGTACTACGCGTAACGATCTGCACAGGATCCCCACCGCGGCGCGTGACGGCAAGTATGGAGCCTGCCGCACGGCGCTCCGGTGAACAAAGGGAAACTTTTGACTTTATACAAGTTTAGTCCTTGTATTACTAAATGTGAATAAATATTGATTATTGTAAAGTTTAAACAAGGAACTAGCAACTTTAAAAACATAAAGGGTATAAAATGAAAGTCTTAAATCTTAAATACTTATAATTATTTGATTTTATAAATAATAAGGGACCGAATAACGTTCCCGAATCGGGTTAAACGTAAACGAAAAATCCGAAATGTTACAAGGGGCAATGTCACCCCCCCTTCCACAGAGGATGGCCTTATTGTGGATGCTCTTAAATGACTACATAAAATTAACGGGATTTGTTAAGTTATAAGATTATAGAGTTTGAGTGTTTATAGAGTGTTGAAAATGAATGAGACTCCATAGAGAGATATTTCAAAACTTTGAAATATTAGTTTTCAAAATCTTGCTATTCAAACTTTGTGATTTGAGTTAACAAGTTTTGAAAACTTCCAGAATATTATTAAAGACTAGAGTTAAGTGCCATTTTAGTATATATGGTTTGTCCAATTACGCAACTTTAGTACCGCTTTTGAGTTTATTGCAAATGGCTACCTCGCTTTTCTAAAACTTGCAATTTTAGTACTTTTTTCTAACCCCGTCGATTTTGTCCATTAAATCAGGGGCAAATTAGTAATTTCAATTATTTTATTTATTTTATCTTTTGATCAAAGTGCTAGTTTCATACCTGTAGTTTGTTCAATTACGCAACTTTAGTACCTTTTTTGAATTTATTGCAACTGAATACTTTGATTAGTTTTTGATAGATAGGCAAACCAACATAGACATTACATATTACAATTAAAAGATCATCTTTAACCCTAAATGAACAGATATCCCCCCCCCCCCCCCCGCGTGCTCATTGAAACTTCAAACCATAACCGTTGTTCATCTGCAAGTTCAATGAATTACGATGCGATGTTTTGCCCATGAGATTCGTCAACCGTCGTTCATCTACAAGTTCGATTGATGTTATACTAAGAAGTGCGAAGTTGTGTGATTGTAATCGATGTGTTAAACTGCAACTATTATCATACCCGAACTTTTGAAAAAAAATCAATGCACATAAAAAAATACAAGAAAAATGGCTAAGATGAACTCAGATCTTGAGCTACTAGAAGTAAATTAGCAAACAATAACAAAAGGCTAAAAATATATTATACATTTCATGGTTGTTTTCATCTTCTATCATGTATTTTAGTTACCTTTTAATTGTAATATATAATATGTAATGTCTCTCTTGGTTTGGCTATCTATCTAAAACTAATCAAAGTATCTAGTTGCAATAAATTCAAAAAATGGTACTAAAAGTTGCATAATTGAACAACCCATAGGTATGAAAATGTCAACTAGCTCAAAAGAGAAAATTAATAAAATAATCAAAATTACTAATTTGTCCCTGACTTAGCGGACAAAATAGACGTGATAGAAAAAAGTACTAAAATTGCAAGTTTTAAAAGAGTGAGGTAGCCATTTGCAATAAATTCAAAAACGATACTAAAGCTGCGTAATTGGATAAACCACAAGTACTAATATGACACTTAACTCTATGAATTAAAATAGTCGTTTTGATATATTATTTTACCCACATTTCGATGTAAATTTTACAAGAAAATCGAGTTCGAAAAATTTTACTGTCTTTCAGAATGAGGGGCTTCTGCCTCCTCTACAGCAACCCCGCATCCATCACTCTTTTCGTTAGATTTAAAATAATAAACCAGAACCAAACAAGGCCTACAAACCCAGAAAAAGAAAGTACCTCGCATGTCGCTAACTCACATGAAGCACCCCCACCCCAACACCACCACCACCAAACCTCGTAGCAACGACGAGGTGTGGCCCGAGGACTGCCTAACAGAAAAAGAGCTTTTTATGCGGTTCTTTATAGTTCTTGACTCAAGCTGGTTCATAAGCGACAATGCGTTGATAGGTATCTTGTTTTTGTTATCACTATTGTCTTACTTCTTTAGTTCCATCTTGGTCGTTCGTACAAGCTGTGATTGTGGACACCTGCGTCGGTTTAAATGATTGGCACATTGGTTAATGATAGCCCCATTCAGTGAAAACAAAAGTGACATTTTTCAAATGAACAAAAGGAACCCCAAACGAACAAATAGAAATCACAAAGAGTAAAAGAAGTCTATTATTAAGGACTCACCTCCTTAATAATCCCACGAGTCCCTGAATACCCTGTTCAGTAAAAATCAAATCTTCGATGGCCGTTGTTAGCCTCGTTCAGTGAGAACAGAAGCGACAGTTTTCAAACGAACCAATGAAAACCCAAAAGAATAATTGGAGACCGCACCGAGTAAAATAAGACCAGAATAAGGGAACCACATCCTTAACCACCCCACAAGTCTCTAATGACTCCGTTCAGTTAATATGAAGGCCCAACAGTCGTTTCTAGCCTCGTTTAGTGAAAACAAAAGAGACGGTTTTCAAACGAACAAATGAAATCCCAACCGAACAAATGGAGACCACAACGAGTAAAAAAAGACATGAATGACGGAATCACATCCTTAATCATCCCACGAATCTCTAATCACCCCGTTTAGTTAATACAAAAACCAAAGTCGCTGCTAGCCTCATTCAGTGAAAACAAAAGCGATGGTATTCAAACGAACAAATGAAATCCCAAACGAACAAATGGAGACCACAATGAGTAAAAAAAAGACTAGAATGAGTGAATCACCTACTTAATCATTTCACGGATCCCTGAATGCCTCGTTCAGTGAAAACAAAAATCCTGATCGTCGCTGCTAGCCTCGTTCAGTGAAAACAGAAGCGACAGTTTTCAAATGAACCAATGAAAGCCCAAAAGAACAAATGGAGACCGCAATGAGTAAAATAAGACTAGAATGAGGGAATAACCTCCTTAATCATCCCATGAGTCCCTGCATGTCCGTTCAGTGAAAAACAAAAGCTTAACAGTCCCCGTTAGCCTCGTTCAGTGAAAACTGAAGCAATAGTTTTCAAACAAACAAATGAAAGCTCCAACGAACAAATGGAGACCTCACCGAGTAAATGAATACTAGAATGAGGGAATCACCTCCTTAATCATCCCAAGAGTCCTTAACTTCCCTTTTTAGTGAAATACAAAAGCTTGACAGTCTTTGCTAGACTCATTTAGTGAAAACTAAAAGAACGCTTTTCAACCGAACAAAAGAAAGCCTAAACGAACAAATGAAAACCTCAAAGTGTAGAAAGAATATAATAAGGGACTCAAACGAATAAACAGAAGCAACACTTTTCAAACGTACTTGATTTCAGACGACAAGATAACATAATGGAGTTAAGTGCTATTTTAGTACCTGTGGTTTGTACAATTACGCAACTTTAGTACCATTTTTGAATTTATTGCAAATGACTAACTCACTTTTCTAAAACTTGCAATTTTAGTAATTTTTTCTAACCCCGCCTATTTTGTCCGTTAAGTCAGGGACAAATTAGTAATTTTGATTATTTTATTAATTTTATTTTTTGAGCTAACTGACATTTTCATACATGTGGTTTGTTCAATTATGCAACTTTAGTATCATTTTTTGAATTTATTGCAGTTGGATACTGTGATTAGTTTTGGGTAGATAGGCAAACTAAAAGAGACATTGCATATTACATATTACAATTAAAAGGTAACTAAAATACATGATAGAAAATGAAAACAACCATGAAATGTATAACATATTTTTTAGCCTTTTGTTCTTGATTGCCAATTTACTTCTAGTAGCTCAAGATCCAAGTTCGTCTTAGCCATTTTTATTTTGCATTTTCTTTATGTGCATTGATTTTTTTTCAAAAGTTCAGGTATGATAACAGTTGCACTTTAACACATCGATTACAATCACACAATTTCGCACCTCTTAGTATAATATCAATTGAATTTGTAGATGAACGATGGTTGACGAATCACATGGGCAAAACACCATATCATAATTCATTGAAGGATCAATGAGCACGTGGGGGGGGGGGATCTACTCATTTAGGGTTTAAAGATGATCTTTTGCTTGTAATATGTAATGTCTCTCTTGGTTTGCCTATCTATTAAAAACTAATCAAAGTATTCAGTTGCAATATATTAAAAAAATGTACCAAAGTTGCGTAATTGAACAAAACATAGGTATGAAAATGGCACTTAGCTCAAAAGAGAAAATAAATAAAATAATCAAAATTACTAATTTGCCCCTGATTTACGGACAAAATAGACAGGTTAGAAAAGTGCTAGAATTGCAAGTTTTAGAAAGCGAGGTAGCCATTTACAATAAATTAAAAAACGGTACTAAAGTTGCATAATTGAACAAACCACATGCACTAAAATAACATTTAACTCTAAACTCTAAAGACTAACCATAATTTAAGTGTCGCTTATTTTTTCAGAGGTAAAATGTATGCAGTATGTAGAATACATTTGCAGACTTCTATAAAAGAAGAGGTGGACCAAAGACATGCAGCCTTTAATAAGAATGATGCATATATATATATATATATATATATATATATATATATATATATATATATATATATATATATAACTTTTGCAGACTAATAAGCATTTTAGATGCTTATTAGACCATTTAGCATATTCAAACCTAGGTCTTTTCATTTCAATATGAGTTCTCAAATCTCAAATGCTATATAAATTGATTTCAATTTTTAAATACTCGAAAACCTAAATACTAATTTCAATCTCATTACGAGAAAATTTTAGCAAATAAAAAATTCAAAGGCTATTGATATTACTTACAGTCAACTTCGAAGTTCAGAAGAGATGGCAGGCAGTGGCGGTGGCGGACAGAAGCGAGGACGAGACGTAGCGAAGTAGTGTACGGTAGGTTTATGCCTCGAGTGTTGGATATCGATCTGTGGATTAGGGGATGTACAGTGGCGACAACTGGTCAGGGGTCGACGACCAGTGGAGGAGCGAAGGGTGGTGGCCAGGGTTGAGAGTATGCAAAGAAGAACAACGATTTTTTGATGACCGTCATTTTAGTCATGCAAAAACCTAATTAAACTATATAGATAGGGTAAGTAGGGTATCATATCCACAAGGAGCATGTGGTCAATATTACAAAATTTGTTTGATTATTTAATCTAAGTTTAACTAGTTAAGGTGGACAAACGATGTCATGAGAAAATTTAAAGATTCTAGGTTTCACACAAAACTCTTTTGATTAATTGGACACAACATAGACATGGTGCTGGAAAGTCGGTTAATTTAGGTGGTAATCGAAAACATATCTTTGTCATCAGATCTTTTATAGTTCAGTTGCCCTATTTACTAATGTGAATCAACCTACTTTATGTCACACAACAAGCTATTAGGTTTTGTCATCAACTGAACAAGTTGTGAAACAAGGATTACTAACACATGCAAACAGTTTAAATAAACCAATACATCAATTTGTTTATACAACGTTGTCAATGTCAAAAACAAATCCAAACATGAATAAAACTGAAAAAAGTGTTAAAACCCTGCCAACCTACATGGGAGCGGTTGCAACCGATGGGAGGCTTATCCGGACGGACTGCAGCCTAGGATTTTGTTACCCTTCACCGAAGACGGTAGCAATTTAACCTGCAATTGTTTTTCCGGTTGCTGTTTGATTGGGTGAGACTTGCGCTTCTTTTTTCTTTTTGTTGTGTCGGATGTTCTATTGGGTGACGACGTTTATGTTTCTGCAAGCAATTTTGGTGTTTCATCTTGGTTGGTTCCATGATTTTGTAGTCTGTGTGTTTCTGATTCTCATTTTATAACTTGGGTGGCTCATTTACCTTAATTTTTCCATGACTTTGTATGTTAAAGTTTGCGTTTATCGGGTGTAGCTTTGAAGAAATATATTTGCAACGTATAGGTTAACCGCAACATGTATAAATGTTTTAATTTTATTTTAGATATAAAAGATGCATATGACAATTCTATTTCCTAGACATTTGTGTGTCTTTTTGTTGTATTTATTTGTATTTATATTTGTTTGGTGTAGTATATACTCAGTCTCCTGCATTGTCTTGATTTGTTTTGTTTGTTTAGAATGCATATTAATGCTTCCTAGGCGAACACCTTGCAAACGCGGGTCTTTTGTTGCGTCTAGCAGTATAGGCAAGACTTCTAGCAATGCGTCAAATACGCGTTTGTTGACCAGAGGCAATTATTCGCCTGACAACAGATCAACACACCACCAATAGAGACTCACAAGCAGGAAAGCATGCCCACACAAAACAGGAGCTAGAAGAGGACTAGCCTTTGAAGATACAAGTATATAAACCAAAGACATACATAATACCAACATTACAGTCTTACGCATTTTAAAGCTACAATTGGAAAAAAATGCAGGTGTGAGTGAAACCAAGAAGTCTGGGCGTCCGGACTAAAACAACCAGCGGCCGTTTTAAGAAACTCAACTTTGTAACCCATTCAAAATGCAAGCAAAACTCTAGAATTAACAATCAAGAGGAAAATGGCAGGCAACAATTACTAAGTGAACTGGATGTCGTTTGAATATAACAAAATATGTAATATGTACCAGAAATTGTTGTCGTTACGCACATCTTATTTTCTTCAAAACAAAGACAAGCACACCCAAGCCAAGAAAAAAAATGTATTCAAAATTAAAAACCGACGCAAATGCTGAGGCAACATTTAATCTGTACTTCAAAGAAATTGGTTCTATCTTCCATGCAAAAAAACATTTAACTCATTAGCTTTTAATAATAGTAATCACAACTTTCAAAGTAACATGCATGTATTTAATAATAATAATAATTATTATTATTATTATTACTATTTAACTCTGAATCATAGATTCACAGGCATATCAAACCCAATAATCCCCAGACTTTAAAGCATGCTCGGTAATATCATCAATTAGTATCTTTAATGATCAATGATCTGAAACGCAAAAGCACGCTTAAAGTATAGCTGTTCGCACAATAAACTAAATAAAAACTATAAAATAATACAAATATATATATATGATTTATACCTAACCATCATTTATGGGGTTAGAAGAGGTAAAAAGAGGCTGAGCCATATCTGACCAAGCATATGTTTTTTAATGTAATGTCTACGAAAAACAAACACTCTACAAAAGCTCATGTCTATACGCCACAAACAGAAAAACTCCCGCAAAACTTTTTTAAAAAAACCAACACCAACTAAATCTCAATTGAATTAGCTTCATTAAAAACCAATTCATTAAATGAATGAGAACGTCAAGATGGCGCAAGAGTCAAGCCATGATGGCTATAGCCGTCTATAATTTTCATCATTACATGGTTATATCACTTGTAAAACCATTTACACTTTATAAGGTTTGAATTCATGACCTCCTATATCACATCTTAAACATTTTATCGTGGAAATGACTGTAAAAACCAGTTAACCACAAGATAAAAATATTTTTTGAAGTAGTGGTAAAATCAACATTAGAAACAATCACATTAGACCAAAGGACTTCTAGTTCAATGGTATCTTGATGGTGGGATAAGACTTAGTGACCATAAGGTCCTGGGTTCGAATCTCACAAGAGGGGTTTTTCTCAAATATTGAGTTTCCTCCTGAATTGGTGGCTTGGTGGTGGATATGATCGTGTGGTATCACTGGTGGCACAATGATACTCTAGTGGTCTGTGAGTGATCCAAATTAGTCGTTCAAAAAAAAGAAACAATCAGATTAGCGTTTAATGTGGTCAAAATCTGTCTTCAATATTTGAAGAACCTTGCAAGTTCATTCTTCGGCAGTTTCTACATCTTTATGTGTCAATATATGGCTATCCACTAAACTCTAGTAATACCCTGTTAGCCATTGGGAACATGTATAATTGACAACTATGAAACATTTTTTTTTTAGATAATGAATTAATTTAGGTGAAAGTAAAAACTGTAAAATGCATATGGGTTCATTTGTGTCGCATAATATTAGACAACAATAAATAATCTAGCACCACTCATTATCATTTTTCGTACACTCTTATACTCGTCTCACCGCCCCCTACACCGCAATTGTTGCCCTCGCCTCCATCACTACCGCAGCCGGAACTACCTCCATCGCACCACTAGTTACCAAAAAAATATAGTTGGTGAACCTATTTTAATATTTTTCTCAAATGACTCATTTCAAATCGACTTTTGATCAAAAACCCATTTTGACACTTTTATAAAATGGTATGCTTTGATTTAAACTCATAAGCTCAGAAGTCAGTATTGACCCAAACACGCCCATATTTCCGAACACTAAAAAAAACATCATCACGTAGCTATTGAAAAGTGAACAATCTTTCTTTAATGTCGGTTTTTCGTCAAGTAACACCGTTGTGCATATCATCCTACGATGAGAATATAAGCATGGTTGTTCAAAAAGCTTGTGGCTCGAACCCCGGGCTCGTGGCTCACTAGATAAAAGCTCGAATAAAACTGGCTAAAAAAACTAGATTAATTTGAAACAATCTGAGCTGAGATGACTCATTTTTGTGACTGAGCTAAAATCGACCAAAGCTCGGCTCGGGTCACGGCTCAGCTTGTTGGCTCGATCTTAAGCTCGTTTAACTTCAAAATCAAGCTCTAGCCTAGCTGAGCTGTCTCATTTAATTTCTAGCTCGAGCTTGAAATGACTTGACTCGGGCTCGACTCGTGAAGAACCAATAACCTACGATTTGGGTTTGCTAGATGTAGGCATGAGTTGTTGCAATAAATGCTAAAAATAGTTTTACCAATGATTTAATAAAATTGAAAATTCCCAAAATGTCCTTTTTTGAAGGGAGAGGTTCCTTAAAAGTCCCTTACAAACTCGACGAATTGGATTCATGACGGCGGTTTATGAAATACCAATCAGAAATAGCCACGTGTTCGTAACTCGTCTTCTCCGACAAGATTTGAAACAGACCCGTCGATAAAGGCAACTTTTGGGATAATTCAAAAACCGTCGTATGCAACTGTCTTTGGAATGTTTTCGCCGACGTCAACGTGTTTCACAATCCCGTCGACAGCCTTATTTTCTCCAAACTTGGGATGAAGGCGCATTTGTGTCCAAATTTGCCGACGAAAACGGTTTTTATTTTAGTTAAGGATCCATCAAGGGATTATGCTTGTGTTGTTTAACTAGTGTTGGATCCTTAACTGAAATAAAACATAAAACATTACATATATCAACCCTAAACCATTGATCAAACGCTAATTAAACAACACAAACATAATCCTTGATGGATCCTTAACTAAAATAAAAATTGTCTTTGTTGGATAATATGGATACAAATGCGTCTTCGTCGGCAAGTTTGGAGAAAATAAGGTTGTCGATGGGATTGTGAAACTCATCGACGTCGGCGAAAACATTCCAAAGATGGTCGCATACGACAATTTTTGAATTATCCCAAAAGTTGCCTTATCGACTATTTGTTTCAAATCTTGCCCGAGAAAACGGGTTACGAACACACGGCTATTTCTTATTGGTATTTCATAAACCGTCGTCCCGAATCCCAAGTCTTCGCATGCACGCCCAATCCATCTCCTGGGGCGGGTCCTTCAAAAACGAATGGCTTGGGCCAAAGACCAAACCTGGTTAATGCTGTTAAGCCATCTACTAATGAACAACAGGGAATTAAAGAAGGGGCTTCAAAGAAGAAACCAAAAGTAAAGGTTAGTAATCGGTTTTCGGCACTTGATGATTTTATTAATGATATTGATCGCATGAATGATGCCTATGATGATGAGTATGGGGTTTATTAATGATATTGATCGCATGAATGATGCCTATGATGATGAGTATGGGGTTTGGGAAAGTGACAAAAAAACAACCCAAAACGTACTTTGATGCAAAAAAAACCCGCCCTCCTCAGATGTTTGGAAAAAATGGTCCAAAGGGGAAAAATATTATTGGAACATTTTACGTTCTGTAGCGGGTGATCGGGATAGTGACTGTGAAGGGTATATAAGAGAAGTCATAGATTCTGATGAGGATGATTATGAAACTTACGATGAAAATGAGCGCGATAAAAAATTTAAGGAAGACGAACGTGATGTTGAGTCAGAGACAGATGGTATGGCACGATTTATGACCAAAGGATGCTTAACGAAGACAAAGAAGAAATCTTGAGTAGTTTTTTCCTTTTGTCATTAGTTTGTTTGTTTTGGCTAGTTGTTTGATCTGAGATTGTAACTTTATTTTTGTTTTTGTGGTCTCTTCCCCTCCTTGGTAAATGTTCGGGAGGGGGGAGGTGCACTAGTTTGTAAGCCTCTTTTTGAGTTTTAATTTATTTATCAAGGACAATGCCCTTTTTCCAAAGAGCGTTGCATGCGACGAGTTTGTAAGGGACTTTAAGAGAATTTAAGTAAAATGAGGACATTCAAGGAACCTCTCTCTTCAAAAGAGACATTTTGGAAAGTTTTTCTTTAATAAATATGTTTAATGTTTATAACCCACTTGAATTAAAGAAACTTTAGAAGTTCATTCTCAATCACATATTTTAAACTAAAATTTGAATCTTGTGTACACAATCAAAATTAATAGAAATGCAAAAGTTTTTTATTCTCCTAAAAATATATGTAACAAATGTGTTACACACTTGTAAGAATGGTGATACAATTTTGCTTTTTGTTTTTTTTTATCATCTTTTGTTGTGTTGTACTAATGCAACAACATATATGACACATGCTTAAAAAAATAAAAAATAAAAAATATTTGATGTCACATCAGATTTTCATGGATTTTCTTGACTCAAATGGGTTTTTTATTATATACATGCCTTATCAACCAATATATCGTACAACCCAAACACATAACTAAATGTTATCACCACCAAAATTAGTATTAAAAATTCAATGCTTAGCTTATATAATACTTTTATATCTATATGAAAATAATAAAAACATGCTTGCGGTAACACTTCAAGTAGCGAACATACCGGAATGAACTTTTATCCACTCTGACCACACAAGATTTTGAAATCTTTAATGTTTTGGCTTGGTGAAAGAAATTTGGAAAGTGTCCCAAGTTCCAATTCTATCTGCTATGACCCATGATATACTTATTGTTCAATCTTCTACGCTATTTTATGGAATCAACTCTAAACTATAGTAAAAGGGGTATCTCTCTAAAGAGAACAAGGTTCTTTCAAAGATCAATGAAAATATGCATTTGTTTGAAAGACTAAATGGATTCAACAACTGATAGATCCAACATGTATATTCACTTGAAGGCGTGGAGAAGCACACATTTACAAGGAACTATATATGCTGACCCACTTATCAATGTAGAACCTTTTTTCGGTAGCCTGTGTGATAAATGAAATTAAAATAACATCATTCATTGAAGAGGTATGTACCCGCCTCAACACCGAGCGAGGCGGGTCAACCCACAAGATATAGACAAGAGGCTTGAAATCAAGACATTATGAAGGCACAAAGCCAAAACCTATGCGCATGGCGCATATAACATATGCTCACGCATGTCGCACATGCTCATGCATCACATGCTCAGGCATCACATATGCTCACGCATCACATATGCTCACGCGTATCACATGCTCACGCATATCACATCTGCGCGTGGCGCATATCACATGCTTGTGCATATCACATCTGCGCATGAAACATCTGCGCGTGAGAATAAAGAGAAGACCTCGCGCATCCTCAGGATAGGCGCGTATCACACATGCACATAATCAACCTCGTCCTTATCCAAATCAGGATTAGGGCAACCTTGATTGTGCACGTCAGACAACCTTCCAGAAGGTATCTTTTTAAGGAATAAGAATATGCTGATGTTGACAGCTGCCAATGAAAGGTGGACAACTCAGCAAAACCCATGTGCTACCACGTGATTATAACCAATGAAAAAGCACCGGGTGTCCCAAGGACACGTGGCGCAAAGCAATTGGAGGAGACCAACAAGGCTGAGCCCAATCAGTGGAAACCCTAGCACTATAAATACCACATCAACTCCACAAGGAAGGACACATCCAATTACACAGTATTCAGCTATATTAAGCAATACACTCCAATTTCCTTACTCTCATATTATTATCTTCTCCTACAAATTCTTATTACCCCAAAGAGGACCCCTCTGTCCCTTTCTGAGGGGTAAGTTTACGGTGCTGTTCATTTTGTAGGTGGAAGAATCCGGATCCCAGAGAACCATCGGTGAAATAGCATAATCACACCCGAGAAAAGTAGATCGTCTACCAGTGAGTCGATCCACGTTTCTTCATTGGCGCCATCCATGGGACAAGAATGAAGAAACGTGGATCGACTCACTGGTAGACGATCTACTTTCCTCGGGTGTGATTATGCTATTTCACCGATGGTTCTCTGGGATCCGGATTCTTCCACCTACAAAATGAACAGCACCGTAAACTTACCCCTCAGAAAGGGACAGAGGGGTCCTCTTTGGGGTAACCTTCCGGTGTGAGAATAAGAATTTTTAGGAGAAGATAATAATATGAGAGTAAGGAAATTGGAGTGTATTGTTTAATATAGCTGAATACTGTGTAATTGGATGTGTAATTGGATGTGTCATTCCTTGTGGAGTTGATGTGGTATTTATAGTGCTAGGGTTTCCACTGATTGGGCTCAGCCTTGTTGGCCTCCTCCAATTGCTTTGCGCCACGTGTCCTTGGGACACCTGGTGCTTTTTCATTGGTTATAATCACGTGGTAGCACATGGGTTTTGCTGAGTTGTCCACCTTTCATTGTCAGCTGTCAACATCAGCATATTCTTATTCCTTAAAAAGATACCTTCTGGAAGGTTGTCTGACGTGCACAATCAAGGTTGCCCTAATCCTGATTTGGATAAGGACGAGGTTGATTATGTGCATGTGTGATACGCGCCTATCCTGAGGATGCGCGAGGTCTTCTCTTTATTCTCACGCGCAGATGTTTCATGCGCAGATGTGATATGCACAAGCATGTGATATGCGCCACGCGCAGATGTGATATGCGTGTGCATGTGATACGCGTGAGCATATGTGATGCGTGAGCATATGTGATGCCTGAGCATGTGATGCATGAGCATGTGCGACATGCGTGAGCATATGTTATATGCGCCATGCGCATAGGTTTTGGCTTTGTGCCTTCATAATGTCTTGATTTCAAGCCTCTTGTCTATATCTTGTGGGTTGACCCGCCTCGCTCGGTGTTGAGGCGGGTACATACCTCTTCAAGCCCCCCCAGTCTAATGTGTGTCTTGTCTCGCGCGAGCGAGGTAAGATAGATATTAGACTTGATAGTTTGCTCTTTCAATATGGTTTGTCTTTTCTTCTTGTTACTCATCGGTGCGCGAAATTATATCCTTTTGGTTGAAAACGAATCGTCCTTGTACGTGGTTGGTTGTTGCTGACATGCGTCAGTGATGGAGACGTGTCAGACCTTTCGTGTGCTCGAGGTGCTACAGTTGCCTGTCATGTCCCCTCACATAGTGTCAGGAACACGTGTCGCGCTCGCGTTGGTCCGTACCTGCGAGTGGTGGCGCGTGAACTATGGCAGCACCTGTATCGTTTCTTTTCGTGTCCCCTCACAGTGTCAGGGACACGTGTCGCGCTCGCGTTGGCTTACACCTGCGAGTGGGGGCGCGTGAAGTCCGATCAGTACCAAATTTTCTCTCTCCTGGGTTACACCTACGAGTTGGCTTACACGTGTCGCGCTCGCGTTGGTCCGTACCTGCGAGTGGTGGCGCGTGAACTATGGCAGCACCTGTATCGTTTCTTTTCGTGTCCCCTCACAGTGTCAGGGACACGTGTCGCGCTCGCGTTGGCTTACACCTGCGAGTGGGGGCGCGTGAAGTCCGATCAGTACCAAATTTTCTCTCTCCTGGGCCTATAAAAGCAAGCCCTTAGCGTTTTAATCCTTCATCTTCCTTGTTGTTTATTCAGAGCTCTTTTATTTCTTTCATTCTATCCCGATTACCTGTCTTCTGCTTCCAGATCTCTGTTCTTTAGAAGCATCCCTTGTTCGATTTTATAGTTGCATGTCTGATAGCTCAGACAACACAATCTCCCCTATCCATTGCCGTGTGAAATCGTTGGTGATGTCTACGTTGAAGAAGACCGGCAAGGGGAAGAGGGCTGCTGAGGCCTCATCGGAGGAGGTAGGGAGGACCAAGGCAGTGAAGAAGTGTGATGAGATCCCCTGCAAACTGAGGCAGGCCGATTTTGACAGCCTTATCGCCTCTCAGGGTTTTCTCCCTGAGTATGGCTGCATGCTGCCGGCGGCCGGGCAAACGGCGGCGGACCCGCCCACCGGCTATATATCTCTTTATTGCCATTTTTTCACCCACTGCAACCTTCGTCTCCCGATGACAAGGTTTGTGGGTGCGCTGCTTAAGTTTTATGGGATTCATATATCCCAAGTCCATCCGTTTGGACTCGTGCGCATGACTCACTTTGAGTTCATGTGCAAATCTCAGCGCGAGGAGCCCACCCCTCGGCGCTTTCAGTTTTTTTATAAGCCCAAGATCCAAGATTCTTGGTTCTCATTTATTCCTCGCAGTCAGAAGGTCAAGTGCTGCACTGTTTCATTCAAGAGCCTTCATGACTGGTCTGAGAGATTTTTCTACATCAGGGCTGGTGTGATCCCCATCCGCATGACCATGCGCGCGATCTCTTCTGTGCCTGCGGATGTGGGTGTCTTCAAGAACCCAACTGGCGCCTGGGTTAAAAAGTTGACTGCCGAACCATCCCCCGCCAAGAACATTTGCGAGGAGGCGCTGGTGGGGGTTGGTATGAGCAGGAGGTGGGCCGACAGCGCGACTGAGCCCGTTATCCAAGTTGACGGCTTGTGTAAGTTAATCTCATTGCATTGCTTCTGCGCGAATATAATTCGTTTTGCTGATATCATTTGACTTGTTTTGTGCAGTCAGCAAGGAGTATGTCCACGCCACCTATGATGAGCATATGGAGGGTGGCTCCGTCGCGCTGGGCGCTGGGGAGGTTGGCTTCCCCGATCGCTTTGATGACATGTTCATCCCTGTTGATCTGGGATTTCTCTTTGACAGCGATGCGCCTGGTAAGCCTTTGTACTTATGCTTATGCCTTTATAATACCAAATTTGGCTAACACTTCCGTTGCACGTATTGTAGATGCGCTCGAAAACTACGAGCTGGAGCTCGCGGAAGAGGAGGAGGAGGAGGAGGCTGAGGTGCCCCAACTAAAGCGTAAAGCTAAGGGGAAAACTGGCGCAGGGGCCCGTAAGAAACAGAAGAAAGATGATGCCCCTGTTGTTCAGGATCCTCCTACTCAGGCGAAGGGACTTGAGAAAACCCAGGTGTTTACCACCAAGTTTTCCTTGTCTTCCCTGTCTCAAAAAGTGGGCAGACCTCCTGTCCACACGAGGTATGGTGCCACTACCTCCTCCCTTCGCGCGGCGGAAAAGGGAAGCGGCGTTGCGCCTTCGACAGGTATACTTTGCTTATCCTTTGCTTATCTTTTATGGTTCTATGAGCGCGATTCTGATAGAATTACTAATGAATCTTTGCTCACTCAAATGTTTGTAGAGCCGGCGACCTTGGTGGATCAACCTCAAGCGCAACAAGATGCCGAGGCTGCGCCGGAGGTCGCTTCGAAGTCCCCTGTTTTACCCTCAAAAAAGGGGAGAATGGACTTCATGGCGATGTTTGACTCGCGAACGGCGTTGCGCCAAGGTATGTATTGCGCTTTTATTTTCTGACTTTTTCCTTTTAGATCAAGTCATGAACCATATCTTTTTGTTGATTTTTTCATAGGAGTCATAGCTGGCGTACAAGCTGCTGGCGGCACTCCTGGCGCCGGTGCCAGCGCCGTTGGTTCTGCTCCCGCTCCTGCAAGCACTGAATCTCCCCTCATCGGGATTACTAAGGAGTAGGAGGCCGTTTTACGCGCCGACCTGGCGGCGTCGAGACCTCCCTCACCTCCTCCTGCGCACAGCCCTCCTCGCGAGACTGATTTTGGTTCTAGGTCGCAGGAGAAAAGGCCTGTTTCAGAGGAGGATGAGGAGTTTGAAGTTGAAGACTCCGACGGTGGCCGCGCCAGCCCTGCTGCGCCACGAGATTTTCCGGCGCAGTCTTCTCGTGGGGCTGGCGCTGACTTTTCTGCTTCATCCCCGCAGGTATAGGTTCGTTTTTGCTCCGCTGCGCGGACTTTCATCTTAGTGTTTTGATGACTTAGATCATTACTTTGTGTTTGCAGGAAGCCGATCACATTTACCGCCCGAGATGGAACATTACTGAGGACAGCTCATTTCAGTCCATGGGTGTGTGTGCGGACTTCTGGGCTCATTCTGTGCCTCCAGCTGAAAGGAGGTTTCAGGAGGGCCGCGCTCGCGATGACTTGCTCAACGATCATCTGTTTGCTGGGTCGGCTTTCTTTGCTGCCTCCCAAGAGCTTCGCTATGATTACGTAAAGGTACGTGATGCTCTTGCGGAAGCCAAGCAAGAGGCTAAAGTGTCTGCTTGGCATCTTTCTGATGCTCGAGAGAGAGCTGAGAAACTCCAAGCAGAGCTCAGCGAGAACAGAGCAAGTGCCAACACTGCCTTCGTGAAGCGCGGTCATGAGTTACAGGCTGCGCAGGAGAAGCTACAGGCGGCCGAGGCGGACGCGGCCAAGTACGCGCATAGAGTGCGTGACTTGGAGCTGGACGCGGAGGCGCGTGACCAAGCTCTTGTCCAGTCTATAACTGAAAAATCATCACTGGAGAGTGAGGTTGCGCGCCTGAAGAAGGAGCTGGCGGCCGCGCAGGCCGAGAAAGATGAAGCCTTGGTGACGGCAGCGTCTAGCCAGGAAGCACTCGAGCTTGCGCGAGCGGAAAAGGAAGAAGCCTTGGCGGCAGCAGCGTCCGACAAAGAGGAGCTGAAACAGACTAAGGAAACTGTTGAGTTGTTAAACTCTCAGATTCCTGCTCTTGAGACGTCTGTTGCTTCCCTCGCGCAGGATCGTCAATGGCTAATCTCACAGGGTATGACTCGTTGCGCTTACGCGATGAAATACTCAGACGAGTTTCAGGCCCTTGTGATGGATTGCAACGCTGCCGCGCGCTTGGTGGGTCGAGCTGAAGGGTTTAAGGATGGCTATGAATATGGCATGCTGAAGAAGAACCCATCCGACTACCCTTATCAGAGCGACGTTGCCTGAGCGGACATGGCCGAGATGGGGGAGAAGTATTTGAATACTCCCATTCCCATCCTTGCGCAGGTATTTTAACCTTAATGAGATTACCTTGACTTATTTTCCAAGTCTTTTTTGTACTCATATTTTTCCATATGATTTGCAGATATCCGCGCTTGCTGACCAGCCCGACCTCGGCGCGCTAAAGAAATTACTTCAGTTTAAGCGCGCCGAAGTAATTTCTTTAGCGCGCCGAGGTCGGGCTGGTCAGCAAGCGCGGATATCTGCAAATCATATGGAAAAATATGAGTACAAAAAAGACTTGGAAAATAAGTCAAGGTAATCTCATTAAGGTTAAAATACCTGCGCAAGGATGGGAATGGGAGTATTCAAATACTTCTCCCCCATCTCGGCCATGTCCGCGCAGGCAACGTCGCTCTGATAAGGGTAGTCGGATGGGTTCTTCTTCAGCATGCCATATTCATAGCCATCCTTAAACCCTTCAGCTCGACCCACCAAGCGCGCTGGCAGCGTTGCAATCCATCACAAGGGCCTGAAACTCGTCTGAGTATTTCATCGCGTAAGCGCAACGAGTCATACCCTGTGAGATTAGCCATTGACGATCCTGCGCGAGGGAAGCAACAGACGTCTCAAGAGCAGGAATCTGAGAGTTTAACAACTCAACAGTTTCCTTAGTCTGTTTCAGCTCCTCTTTGTCGGACGCTGCTGCCGCCAAGGCTTCTTCCTTTTCCGCTCGCGCAAGCTCGAGTGCTTCCTGGCTAGACGCTGCCGTCACCAAGGCTTCATCTTTCTCGGCCTGCGCGGCCGCCAGCTCCTTCTTCAGGCGCGCAACCTCACTCTCCAGTGATGATTTTTCAGTTATAGACTGGACAAGAGCTTGGTCACGCGCCTCCGCGTCCAGCTCCAAGTCACGCACTCTACGCGCGTACTTGGCCGCGTCCGCCTCGGCCGCCTGTAGCTTCTCCTGCGCAGCCTGTAACTCATGACCGCGCTTCACGAAGGCAGTGTTGGCACTTGCTCTGTTCTCGCTGAGCTCTGCTTGGAGTTTCTCAGCTCTCTCTCGAGCATCAGAAAGATGCCAAGCAGACACTTTAGCCTCTTGCTTGGCTTCCGCAAGAGCATCACGTACCTTTACGTAATCATAGCGAAGCTCTTGGGAGGCAGCAAAGAAAGCCGACCCAGCAAACAGATGATCGTTGAGCAAGTCATCGCGAGCGCGGCCCTCCTGAAACCTCCTTTCAGCTGGAGGCACAGAATGAGCCCAGAAGTCCGCACACACACCCATGGACTGAAATGAGCTGTCCTCAGTAATGTTCCATCTCGGGCGGTAAATGTGATCGGCTTCCTGCAAACACAAAGTAATGATCTAAGTCATCAAAACACTAAGATGAAAGTCCGCGCAGCGGAGCAAAAACGAACCTATACCTGCGGGGATGAAGCAGAAAAGTCAGCGCCAGCCCCACGAGAAGACTGCGCCGGAAAATCTCGTGGCGCAGCAGGGCTGGCGCGGCCACCGTCGGAGTCTTCAACTTCAAACTCCTCATCCTCCTCTGAAACAGGCCTTTTCTCCTGCGACCTAGAACCAAAATCAGTCTCGCGAGGAGGGCTGTGCGCAGGAGGAGGTGAGGGAGGTCTCGACGCCGCCAGGTCGGCGCGTAAAACGGCCTCCTGCTCCTTAGTAATCCCGATGAGGGGAGATTCAGTGCTTGCAGGAGCGGGAGCAGAACCAACGGCGCTGGCACCGGCGCCAGGAGTGCCGCCAGCAGCTTGTACGCCAGCTATGACTCCTATGAAAAAATCAACAAAAAGATATGGTTCATGACTTGATCTAAAAGGAAAAAGTCAGAAAATAAAAGCGCAATACATACCTTGGCGCAACGCCGTTCGCGAGTCAAACATCGCCATGAAGTCCATTCTCCCCTTTTTTGAGGGTAAAACAGGGGACTTCGAAGCGACCTCCGGCGCAGCCTCGGCATCTTGTTGCGCTTGAGGTTGATCCACCAAGGTCGCCGGCTCTACAAACATTTGAGTGAGCAAAGATTCATTAGTAATTCTATCAGAATCGCGCTCATAGAACCATAAAAGATAAGCAAAGGATAAGCAAAGTATACCTGTCGAAGGCGCAACGCCGCTTCCCTTTTCCGCCCGCGCGAAGGGAGGAGGTAGTGGCACCATACCTCGTGTGGACAGGAGGTCTGCCCACTTTTTGAGGCAGGGAAGACAAGGAAAACTTGGTGGTAAACACCTGGGTTTTCTCAAGTCCCTTCGCCTGAGTAGGAGGATCCTGAACAACAGGGGCATCATCTTTCTTCTGTTTCTTACGGGCCCCTGCGCCAGTTTTCCCCTTAGCTTTACGCTTTAGTTGGGGCACCTCAGCCTCCTCCTCCTCCTCCTCTTCCGCGAGCTCCAGCTCGTAGTTTTCGAGCGCATCTACAATACGTGCAACGGAAGTGTTAGCCAAATTTGGTATTATAAAGGCATAAGCATAAGTACAAAGGCTTACCAGGCGCATCGCTGTCAAAGAGAAATCCCAGATCAACAGGGGTGAACATGTCATCAAAGCGATCGGGGAAGCCAACCTCCCCAGCGCCCAGCGCGACGGAGCCACCCTCCATATGCTCATCATAGGCGGCGTGGACATACTCCTTGCTGACTGCACAAAACAAGTCAAATGATATCAGCAAAACGAATTATATTCGCGCAGAAGCAATGCAATGAGATTAACTTACACAAGCCGTCAACTTGGATAACGGGCTCAGTCGCGCTGTCGGCCCACCTCCTGCTCATACCAACCCCCACCAGCGCCTCCTCGCAAATGTTCTTGGCGGGGGATGGTTCGGCAGTCAACTTTTTAACCCAGGCGCCAGTTGGGTTCTTGAAGACACCCACATCCGCAGGCACAGAAGAGATCGCGCGCATGGTCATGCGGATGGGGATCACACCAGCCCTGATGTAGAAAAATCTCTCAGACCAGTCATGAAGGCTCTTGAATGAAACAGTGCAGCACTTGACCTTCTGACTGCGAGGAATAAATGAGAACCAAGAATCTTGGATCTTGGGCTTATAAAAAAACTGAAAGCGCCGAGGGGTGGGCTCCTCGCGCTGAGATTTGCACATGAACTCAAAGTGAGTCATGCGCACGAGTCCAAACGGATGGACTTGGGATATATGAATCCCATAAAACTTAAGCAGCGCACCCACAAACCTTGTCATCGGGAGACGAAGGTTGCAGTGGGTGAAAAAATGGCAATAAAGAGATATATAGCCGGTGGGCGGGTCCGCCGCCGTTTGCCCGGCCGCCGGCAGCATGCAGCCATACTCAGGGAGAAAACCCTGAGAGGCGATAAGGCTGTCAAAATCGGCCTGCCTCAGTTTGCAGGGGATCTCATCCCACTTCTTCACTGCCTTGGTCCTCCCTACCTCCTCCGATGAGGCCTCAGCAGCCCTCTTCCCCTTGCCGGTCTTCTTCAACGTAGACATCACCAAAGATTTCACACGGCAATGGATAGGGGAGATTGTGTTGTCTGAGCTATCAGACATGCAACTATAAAATCGAACAAGGGTTGCTTCTAAAGAACAGAGATCTGGAAGCAGAAGACAGGTAATCGGGATAGAATGAAAGAAATAAAAGAGCTCTGAATAAACAACAAGGAAGATGAAGGATTAAAACGCTAAGGGCTTGCTTTTATAGGCCCAGGAGAGAGAAAATTTGGTACTGATCGGACTTCACGCGCCCCCACTCGCAGGTGTAAGCCAACGCGAGCGCGACACGTGTCCCTGACACTGTGAGGGGACACGAAAAGAAACGATACAGGTGCTGCCATAGTTCACGCGCCACCACTCGCAGGTACGGACCAACGCGAGCGCGACACGTGTTCCTGACACTATATGAGGGGACATGACAGGCAACTGTAGCACCTCGAGCACACGAAAGGTCTGACACGTCTCCATCACTGACGCATGTCAGCAACAACCAACCACGTACAAGGACGATTCGTTTTCAACCAAAAGGATAGAATTTCGCGCACCGATGAGTAACAAGAAGAAAAGACAAACCATATTGAAAGAGCAAACTATCAAGTCTAATATCTATCGTACCTCGCTCGCGCGAGACAAGACACACATTAGACTGGGGGGGCTTGAAGAGGTATGTACCCGCCTCAACACCGAGCGAGGCGGGTCAACCCACAAGATATAGACAAGAGGCTTGAAATCAAGACATTATGAAGGCACAAAGCCAAAACCTATGCGCATGGCGCATATAACATATGCTCACGCATGTCGCACATGCTCATGCATCACATGCTCAGGCATCACATATGCTCACGCGTATCACATGCTCACGCATATCACATCTGCGCGTGGCGCATATCACATGCTTGTGCATATCACATCTGCGCATGAAACATCTGCGCGTGAGAATAAAGAGAAGACCTCGCGCATCCTCAGGATAGGCGCGTATCACACATGCACATAATCAACCTCGTCCTTATCCAAATCAGGATTAGGGCAACCTTGATTGTGCACGTCAGACAACCTTCCAGAAGGTATCTTTTTAAGGAATAAGAATATGCTGATGTTGACAGCTGCCAATGAAAGGTGGACAACTCAGCAAAACCCATGTGCTACCACGTGATTATAACCAATGAAAAAGCACCAGGTGTCCCAAGGACACGTGGCGCAAAGCAATTGGACGAGGCCAACAAGGCTGAGCTCAATCAGTGGAAACCCTAGCAATATAAATACCACATCAACTCCACAAGGAAGGAAACATCCAATTACACATCCAATTACACAGTATTCAGCTATATTAAGCAATACACTCCAATTTCCTTACTCTCATATTATTATCTTCTCCTACAAATTCTTATTCTCACACCGGAGGGTTATCCCAAAGAGGACCCCTCTGTCCCTTTCTGAGGGGTAAGTTTACGGTGCTGTTCATTTTGTAGGTGGAAGAATCCGGATCCCAGAGAACCATCGGTGAAATAGCATAATCACACCCGAGGAAAGTAGATCGTCTACCAGTGAGTCGATCCACGTTTCTTCATTCATGTGGGTGAAAAATAGAAGTAAAAGATCATTGTTTGAGTGAACAAGTGTTGCAAATTTAATTTTGATTTCTTGTTAGTAGGTTATTTGTCAACTTTGCTTTTCACTTTTGTTTCTTTGCACGTCTGTATTGCTTGCTACTTATGAGTAGTTATTTTTTTTGTTAATATATTCGCTTTTAAAAAGAAAACTTACAAATTAATGTAGAAATCACTTTTGATGAACTATGCAATAGTTTGGGTTCCAACAACACTATTAAGCAACAGTGATTAATAACCAAATCACGACGCGATTAAACAACAAAAACTAAAATGTATTGTGATTTCTAAGATTTTTTATAATGCATTGCAATTTATGTTTTTGTAATTTCTAAAAATAAATAATAAAAGGTTTTATTTTGTTTATTTTATACTATATATATATATTAAAACCAGTTCCAGGATGACCAGGATGGGCTTTGAACTCGCCTGGTTCAGTTCTGAACCTACCGAGTTCCTCTTGATTTTAGTTTTCCAAACAAGAAACTTGGTTCCAAACCCGAGCATTCTTCTATGAAACCGGTTTGATCAATACCGCTGACTTTAATTGCAACTGATTTCTGAAAAAACACGGTTTTATACCCCTCTACTTTTGGGTATCACAGCTATGAACCAGATTTCTTTGTAATGTAGTATAAGTGTTAGTCGTCTCACAAGACGTAGTGACGTGTAAATATTAATAGTCTGACTAGACAACCATTAAGAGATACTTACGAGACGTACACGATAAATAAAAAGCAACCAAATGTATAGTAAAACTTTTACAACTAGAACATTTATTTTACAGCTATACTATATATATACACATATAAATAGAATAAATGTAATTTTGGAGTTTATATTCAGTTATAATTCTTGTATATTATCTCTATATTAGAGATATACTTGTCATATTTGTATATGCCTATTAATAAAGAAGAAATAGAGAAATGGAATTGTTAAGCAAACTTATAATTTTGCATGGTGTATGTATTTTAGGAGTTTATATTTATTCTATTAAAAAATTAATATATAATATATAATATAATGTATTTTTTTCCCTCGACATTACAGTATAAATTTTGTTTAAAACGGAGTCATATTCAAAATAAAGTTTGTTTTTATATCGTAAAATATACAAGTGTCGTTTCCATACCAGTGACAAACCAAACCAACTCCGAACGAACAACATTGATACCAGTATCAATATTATTGGAACCGATACCGATACCGATACCTATTTTTATAGTTTTTAATCAACGTAAAACACATATCGCTATACTTTTTGAACATACCACAACTTTGTTTTATGAGTATTCTCTTTCAGTTTTACCATAGGAGTGTAGGCAACGTTACAAACTACGTAAATCCCACCAGCGAGTTGAATTTTAAGTTTTAAACAGTAACGCCTGGCATGAGTAGCAGTAAAATAATACAATGTTCTGACTTCTGACAAGTGGATCCACAATTATAGACTCTGGTCCGAAAACAATACTGTTGGCCGCTTTGCAAGCTGTCTTTGACTTTATCTATATATGCATGCACACTCTCACCGAATCCTTGTCTTCGTCGGTGCCTGTTTTATACGCGTCAAACGAAACTTCCAAACCCATCTTTCTTTCTCACTAATTAGTATATATATACATATACATATATAACGTTACACATCAGTTGCATTTAACAGTCAAGTTTTATAAATCAACTGTAAGTTCATCTTCATCTCTAAGGGTACGTGTGTGTGTGAGTTGTAGTGAAGTTTATGTGAATTTTTTTTTATAACTTTTTTTGTGGTCAATATATGCAACTTATGTGGTTTTTGAATATGAAGTTGATATGGTTGTGTTTAAAACCAGTTTACATCTTTTCATACCTTATCATTGTGTATTAAATAACAGTTAAAGCAATCTTAGTTATTAGGTTTTGTTGATTGACTAGTATGACCACAAAAGTCAATACTAGTAATTAAGAAATGTGGGTGTGTGTCATTATTCTAGCTTGGCAAGTGATAGGATGAATTTGTATTTGGTGAAACATTATATATACATATGCATATGGTTCAGTTTTTTTTATATATATTTTGTTTTGAAATCTTTAGGGAATTGAAGGTATGATGAGGGGAGGAGGATGCATAGTTTTAGTGGGATTATTATTATTAAGTGCCTTGAGTATTGAAGGTTAATGAAGTTGGACTCACTTTTCTAGACAGTGCTGTTGCTCAAGGAAGCTGGTAAACTAGCTTTATCTTTCCACTATGAAATATTCCAACTTTACTATATGACATAATATTTTTATTTTATTTTTGTTGTTTTTTGAAATGTTGAATTAAGTTGTTAACTCAAAGTTAATCATGTCATCTGCAGTTTGTTTGGATGGAAGTGCTCCTGCGTATCATTTCGACAAGGGGTTCGGTGAAGGAATCGACAACTGGTTGGTTTTCTCCGAGGTATATTATAATGACTTGAAT
>NW_027500856.1:0-58466 GCF_021521415.1 Bidens hawaiensis
TTTGATGATCATTGGATACTTATTCAAAAAATATATAGAACCAGCTTCATATGAAGCGCCGTCATATAAAACGCGGCAATATTATGAAAATATTCTGCGACTTACAGAAACTGCAGAAACAAGACACTTTTATCCCGAAGAGAGAGAAAGAAATATGTATAATTTTAGTAAAGTTTTTATTAAAACAATTATACCACCTAAAAAATGGGGGTTAAGTACGCTAAAAGAAAGGGAATTCATATATCCCGAAACAACTGACAGACAAACTTATAAATATAACTATTGGGATTATATCCATGGATTCGAGAAATGTTTGTTTTATGAGAATCCAAAAGGAAAACATTCATGGTTTATAAAAGTCAGTGATAATATCTTCAAACAAGGTATACCTTGTTGGTTCCAAAAATTGTTCATTCTATATGGACCAACAGTTCAGATTCTTCCTGAACCATTTAAAGAGTTATATTTGGAATGGGTAAAAGTATCACCCAATCTTATAGAAGCAAAAAAATAATAATTCATGGTTTGAGAGAATAGCCTCAATATACTTTTTTATAGAATTTTCAATTCCATGGATTTGGAAATGGAAGGCGACCACAGGGTATACCCTAAGGGATAATTTCCCATGCCTTAAAAGAACTTGTTATACCAAGTCCTGGAAAAAAATGACCAGGATAAATATGTCTACCAACAAGATTGAAGGCCAGGATACGGTGGATATAATCACCTCAAGAATAGAATATTATAAAACCCAGATGGTAAAAATACAAACAAAAGGAAATCAACAGTCCGTTCGAACATATTTTGAAAAGGTTAATAGAAGGAAAACAAGAAGTTTCAAAGTCTGAAATTATCAAGTCTTATATAAAAGAGATGAAGAGGGAATTAAAGAAACATTTTTCTACGACAGATTCCGCAAAGGCCATGTCCATTTCGTCTAATAGTCAGGGAGATTATAATGAGTTCTCTTGTTTAGCAGGAGAGGCACAAGAAATAGAAGACATCACATGCCTAGATGCAGACTTGGAGAAATATCTAAGAAAACTCCAAGAAGAATTCATAGACCAACCGGGGGAATCTTCCCAAAGCAAATCCGACAAAGAAAAAGAAAATGTTCAAAATTAATAAAGCTTATTCCCTGTTTATAATGGGAATCTCTGAGTGCTCTGATAAAGCTCTGACAAAAGGAGATAGCCTATAAATCAATATAAGATTCTCCGACATAGCACAATAATGGAGACTCTGAATGCCAATTTAAATGGCCCTGCTCTTATAGAACATCTTTACTTTTCTATAACTTTTGTAATTTTAATTTATTTGATTGGAACTTTTCCCGTGTGTTTTCTCTATAAAAGGGGAGTTAGATTTTAGATATAGGCACACTAAGTTTTAGCACCTCTCTTCTTTCCTTTCAGTACTCTTGTATAATATCCAGCAAATTAATAAAAACTTTAAGCTTTGAAGTCTTACTATTGGAGTGTTACTAGTCTGTCATTCTTATTCAAGTAAGAAATCCTGATTCTATTATATTTGCATTACAAATTTATAAACTATATGATGGGCTAAGCCCTTAAAGTATTGAATCATGGCATAATAACACCCCTTTAAAAAACAGTTCTAATATTATCTAAGTAATAATTAAGTAAAGGTTAAAGCAATTTACTGGCTATGTTAAAATTAAAGACTGGCAGTTAGTATGTAAGGAAACTTTGTCCGTATGTTTAATTTGTTTTTTAGGACGCCTTTTCATTCCTTACAAACTACCTTGACGGTTTATTATTTTGTAAAACAATAATAAACTTATTGACAGTTTATGGCTTTGTAAAACAATTTAATCCATATCTACTCTGTTACTAATGGTATATATATATATATATATAAAGGATTAGGTTCATTTCAGAAGTTTTCTTATAGCGAGAGGTACGAGAAGTCCTTCCAACCAATCATATAATTTTCTTTTTATTTTATGTTTAATTAATTACTAGGGCATATTAGTAAAATTTTCATGCTTTGTTTTTTGGTAACTAATAAATATGTTAGGAGTTTCACACATTAGTTTCTTTTTATCCTTTTTAATATTATTTTGATTATTAATTTTTTATTATTTCAAAAGTCCTTGTACAATTCCAAATTTTTGTATTAAAATAAGAAAAACTCATTCTGAATAATTATCCCTACACATTATAAATGCATGCTACACATCAATGTTAATAGCATATCCTATACACATCATATAACATATCCTACACATTAAAAATATGTGCTACACATCAATGTTACCAACATATCCTACACATCATACAATGCATCAGACAACATATCCTACACATTAAAAATACATGCTACACATTAATCTTAACAATATATCCTACACATCATATAACATATCCTATACATTAATTAATCAACATATCCACAACCCATATATGAACCTACATAACACATAATGATCCTACATGTTATAAAATTTACACGTACAAAGTTTGAAATACCACCTACACAGTACATATATGAACTTGCGCACGCCAAAATTTACACGCACACAATTCGAAATACCACCTCCACGGTTGATACATGAAGCCTACACACAATAAAGTTTATGCATACACAATAAAGTTTATGCATACACAATTTAAAATACAACTTACCCAGTACAAAATAAACTCTTTTTTTATATTAAACTACATATAATAAATAGCGGATCATGCTAACGACCAGCAATTATAAAATTTTCACATGCATTAATGTCTAGCATAATGAAAGAATTAAAGTAGTAAAAATTATATATGACACTATAACAATTGATTAAGCGTAAAAAAAATGAAACCGTTAAATATCACTTGCACAGTACAAAATAAACTCTTTTTTTTATATTAACTACATATAATAAATATCGGATCATGCTAACAATCTACAATTATAAAATTTTCACACACATTAATGTCTAGCTTAATGAAATAAATAAAATAATAAAAATTATATATGACACTATGACCATTGATTAAGTATAAAAAAAAGTGAAACCGCTAAATGCATTAATGTCTAGCTTAATAACGGTTACATCACAAAAGACATATGCACCCTTTTTAATTAAAAATATGTCAAAAACATGTATTTGTATTTACGAATTTGTCATTTATTTTGTTGACCATTGATTAAACACAATCAATGGTTCAGATTCTCTTCTCGCACTTCTCGCAATAATATCACTTCTCCCAAGATCCATCTCACACACACACACACACACACATATATATATATATATATATATATAATTTTAAAAAAACATATAAATATGGGCCTTTTGAGATTGGGGGTCTTGCACGTTGGCCTACATTGCACATGCTCTAGGCGAGGCCTGCTAGAATGATACTACTTTTCCTAATCATTTGCCTTCAGGATGTGAAACATTGTTATGCTAAAAAGTCATTGGGACATAGTTTAAAACCATGCACGAGTCATGCATCCGCAAAAAGCTAGAGAAAGAATGCATGTTTACATTATAATATACATTATGATTTTTAGAGGGGAAGTTGGAGTGTTATATCATTTTTAGAAAGCCGAGATTTCAATCAGTCAAACTTTTACTACCCATGAAAAAAAAAGTCGCTCATAAAGCTCTAGGAGTAAATAAAGATACATTTAGGGAATTGCGTTGCCATGAAACTCATTACGTACAACCTATGAGCGGATCTCACGTGCATATTGACTCAGCCGAGATATACCCAACCTCGACAACTAGTTTTTTCATTTAGCTGTGTTTTCTATTGTTGATTATTTAGTTATATTATTTTAATATAAAGTTATTGTTAATTATTTATTTTAATACAAATCCTTCACAGAAAATAAAAATCTATAAGAATGGAAAATAAAGAATTGCCCAAAATCCAATCTCGTTTAAGCTCTTGGATCAAAACAAATACTAAATTTCAGGAAATAAAGATAATTTAAAGCAAAGAGCTTGAAGAAGGTGTATCAACATACTCAATCCTACAGGGAGATTGTAGGGCTAATATTCTATATTATTATTAGAATTATATATGTCTTTAAGTTTGCTTATAGTTTGGTTTATCAGGTACTTGCTACGTTAATTTGTACGGTAAAAGCCCATTGGGTAAGCCCACTTGAGCCCATGAAATAAAAACCTAGAAGAAATAGGAACCTATAAAAGGGCCACTTTCGTCCATTTCTTCTAAAATCTCACTTTTCACTTTCTCTCTCCACAAAACTTTATCTTTTTCTTTCTTTTTCTATGTGTAAAACTAAGATCCGAGATTTGAATGTTGTTAGCGATTTCCGCTAACTAACAGCAAGATTGATCCGAGTAAATTTAAGAGATCCATTTTATAGGACCTACAAAATTCTTTTTAATTAAGGGTATGTTTGGTTGAAGTAATGGAATGAAAGAAGAATGGAATGTGAGAAAGAATGGAATGAACAAATGAATGAAATGGATCATTACCATTCTTTTGTCTAGTTTGGTTAACCTATGGGAATCACTACAAGAAAATTGCGTATTAGCGGCGACCTAATTAGCGGCGACGGTAGTATTAGCGGCGACCTTTCACGATCCGCGTTTTTGTTTTCAGAAACGAATCTGGGCCGTTAAAAGGTGTTTTGATCCAATGGCTAGGGTTTTTTTTGTAATCTCCTCGCCGCTAATAAGCAAAACATAACCCACGGTTTTTATTAATCCTTTCCCTCTCTTTTGCTCCACACCACACATACTCTCCGGCCGTCTCCAAAAGCAAAACATATCGCCCTCCGCCATTGTCGCCGGCTGTCTGTCTTGGCTCCGTCGCTGTCTCCGGCCACCACTACGGTAAGGTTTATGTTTATCTTCATCCTTTTTTCACTTTATCTCACTTTGTTTTGGCTCTGTAGTTGTCTCTGTCGTTGCCTCCGGCCACCACTACAGCTGTCTTGGCTCCATTGTTGTCTCTGACGCTGGCCACCACTCAGACGCTACCACCACGCCGGCCACCACTCCTACTCACTTTGCCTCCGACGCCGGCCACCACTACGAAGCTACCACCACGCCGCTGCCCGTATAATTCTGGTATAATTGCTGATCTTAACAGTTTTACAGTTTTATGTGGTGTGTTTATTTATAATTTTAGGGGTTTTGCTGGTATAATTGCTGATCTGTTGAAACAATGGTGTTAATTAGGACTGATTTGTGTGTTTAAACAATGGTGTTAATAAGGGTGGAAACGAGTCGAGCCGAGCCCAACTCAGGCTCGGCTCGTTTACTATATATCAACTATCAACTATTTTTATTGTAATTATTATTATTTTTATATGTTTTTCCTATTATAATTTTATGTATAAAAGAATATATATTATTTAGTTATTTTTTCATAATATCATATATATTAATTAATAATTATTAAATATATTTGTTAAAATATTATATAATTGACAGGCTCGTTTAGGCTCGCGAATCGGCTCGAGCTCGATAAGTGAAGCTTGGGCTCGAGCTTGTTTATTAGACGAGCATACTTTTAGGCTCGATCTGTGGTGTTAGTTAGAACTGATTTGTGTGTTTAAACAATGGTGGTTTGTGTGTTAGCTCCTATAATAAACTATCCCGATCCCGAGCCTTTTAATTCATATTGAAAAGAAGGAATATTTGAAACAAGTCAAACATGTTAAAATCATCCAAAGTTTACCTATTATTTTATTATTCAAATATAATTACTAGTGTAATGAAATTATTATAAAAAAAATAAAATATTGAACCGACCCTTTTAAACGGTACTAAAAAGGTAAAAATGACTCATTTTAATTATTGCGAACTTAGAATACTCGCCCAAAATTGATTTAGAAATCAATTTTGGGTTGTCCCTGTTTTGGGACTGCCTTTTGAATACTTTATCTCATTTAGGATGTGAATGTGTATTACATAATTGTTCATTTAAGAAAGATTCGATTGTCATTTTTCTTTTGCTCCTCGAGTGTATATATATATATATATATATATACTTGGGAGCTAAGGGGAAATGCTGCCGAAACAATTGTGTAGTACATATTCATATATGAGATAACGTATTCAAAAGGTGGGTTTAGCAGCCTACCCTTGTAAATACTCAATCGGCCGTCCAAACAATCTTCTAATATTTTCCCGTATCTTCACACCCTAAATTATGTTTCAATTGTACGATCATGTCCGCCGATAAAAATTGGATTACCAATCCAAGCATTAGATCAACTTAGTATCAGCAAGGACTCCAGTCTTTTATCGAGATGTGTAAAAACCAAATTGATAGCAGAGGCTTTGTATGATGTGCGTGTTCAAAATGTCAGAATTCTTTAGTAATACCTTACAAAACTATGAAAGGTCATATGCGTGCATATGGCTTTTGTCGGACGTACACTGAATGGATCTATCATGGCGAAAGTTTAATTCCTCCAGTTGTGATTGTAGACGAGATTATGCCAACTAATGATATGGCCGACGTTATCGAAGACGTTATCAATGAGCGTAGGGAATAGGATACCAACATTGATGACAGGGAATCGGATTCAGACAGTAGCGATGTCCATGATGATTTTGAAGAGTTGTTAAAGGAAGCCCGGTCAGAATTATATCCTGGTTGTACCAAGTTTTCTTCGCTCTAATTTTTAGCAAAGCTTATGCATATAAAGGTGGAAAACAAATGGACTAATAGTTCGCTTGATGAGCTCTCCGAGCTGTTGCAATCTTCACATCCAAAAGGCAACAAGATTCCCGCTTCGCATTATGAAGCGAAAAAGACATTAAAGAAGATTGGCATGGGTATGAGTGGATAGATGTGTGCAAAAATGACTGTGCTCTCTTCTCGGCAGAACACCAATCGTTACAGAATTGTCCTGCTTGTAACGAGAGTCGGTGGGTTGATACAAAAACAAAGGGCAAAAAGTTACCTCACCAGGTGTTACGATACTTTCCTTTGTCCCCCAGATTAAGACGTTTGTATTGTTCGAGGCACACGGCAAAAGAAATGGTATGGCACAGTACCAGACGATCAGAAGATGGTACGATGCGTCATCCTGTGGATGGATCTTCATGGAAAGAATTTGATAAAAAAAGTACCTTAATTTCTCGAGGGAACCCTGAAATGTTCGCCTAGGGCTTGCAGCTGGCTGTTTCAATCCGTTTGGTAACATGTCTTTGGCTCAAGCACGTGGCCAGTTGTACTCACCACATACAATTTTCCTCCATGTCTATGCATGAAAGAGTCCTCATTCATGCTATCCTTGCTAATTCCTGGCCCTAAATCACCCGGAAAGGACATGGACGTTTTCCTTAAGCCCTTGGTGTGTGAACTTAAGCATTTGTGGCAAGAAGGCATACGTACTAAAGACGCGACGACAAACACATTCTTCACAATGAAGGCGGTGCTATTATGGACAATAAACGACTCTCCAGCTCGTAGTAGTCTATCTGGTTGGAGCGGGCTAGGCTACAAGGCATGTCCGACTTGTAATGAAGACACTGCTTCAATGCATGTAATAAATAAAGTCGTATATGTCGGTCACCGCCGATTCTTACATGCTAACCATGCGTGGAGAAAAAGTTTAGACTTTAACGGCGAGCCCGAGACAAGATCCCCGCCGCAACAATTTAGTGCTGCTGACATAGAAGATCAACTCAATCGTCAACTCTATCGTGTACCGGGCAAGCATCCCGATTTTGGAGGTGTTAAGAGAAAGCGAGAGGATTTCGAGTTGAACTGGAACAAACGAAGCATATTTTTTGAACTTGAGTATTGGTCCTCTCTCCAGCTGAAGCACAACTTAGATGTAATGCATATCGAAAAAAATATGTGCGATAGTTTACTAGGTACTCTTCTAATGAACGATAAAACCAAAGACACGGCAAATGCACGAGTCAACTTGCGAAATCTAAAGATTCGAAGAACACAATGGTTGGAACGAAAGGGTAACAGGTTTTATAGGCCCACCCAAAATACTCATTAAAGGTTGGTGATCGAAAGCTTTTCTGTCAATTTATAAAAGATGTTAAACTGCCGGATGGGTCACAGATAACAATTCTAACATTACTGGGTTGAAATCTCATGATTGTCATATTCTCATGCAAAGCTTGTTACCGATTGGTGTTCGACGGTTTTTGACCAAAGATATTTATACGCCTATTGTGGACCTTTGCACGTTCTTTAAGCAGCTTTGTTCAAGAACACTATTGGTAGATGATATGAAGAAAGCAAAGAATGCCATTATTTTGATATTGTGCAAGTTAGAGTTAATATATCCTCCAGCGTTTTTTGACATTATGGTTCATTTAGTTTTGCATTTACCAGATGAAGCTCTTCGTGGAGGTCCAGTCTGTATGAGATGGATGTATCCGTTTGAAAGGTATATGAAAAAACTAAAATATTATGTCAGAAACAAGGCAAGGCTAGAAGGTTCTATAGCTGAAGGTTATGTTGCTAAAGAGACTATGATTTTGTTCAATGTATCTTTGAGATGTTCAAACTCGGTTCAATCGCCCCGACAGAAACGAAGATGCCGTTGTCGAAAAAACTAAGTTGTGGGTGTTTGAGTCTAAATTTCGCGGATCAATGTGATAAGGAGTCGAAACCACAGCCATTCTTTACACCGGTATATATATATATATATATATATATATATATATATATATATTATCTTGGTAATTTGGTTTAGGTAATTTTAACCCATACATGTTAGTAATTAATTATTCTTTTTACTTACAGGCTCAACTAGATCTAATTTTTAGCAACCCGGAGTTTCTAGCTCGTATGTCACAACATAATGCTTCGGCCTCATCGAACAAGGTATCAAGGAATCGTGATGATCTATTCGACCAAGACGACATGGATGAGGAAGAGTGAGAGTATTTTGGACGATGTTTTATCTAGACGATTGTTATGTTTAATATGATTGTTTTCGTGTTTTATCTTAACTACTTAGACGATGTTTTATGTTTATGATATGTGTATGAAATTTTTTGGATTTGTGTTGTTTTGAAAATCTGGAAACTATCATGAAATGCAGGAAAATGGGTCAGGAAAGGAACCAAAAATAGAGCAGTGCTGGACAGCATGCCTGCTACTATTAGCAGCGACAAATAACTTTTAGCGGCAACATTTGTCGCGGCTAAAACCTTGTGTATTAGCGGTGAAATATATTATTAGCAGCGATATAGTATTAGCGGCGACTTACAATTATCAGAGGCGACGTGTGATTATTAGCGACAAATTATCAGCAGCGACAAGTTGCCGCTAATAGTATTAGCGGCGATTTTCATAACTATTAGAGGATATGTCACCCCTAATACGCAATTTTCTTGTAGTGAATGAAATGAATTGTTACTTTATATTGTTTGATATCCAAGAAAATTGTATGAATGAAGTAGAAATAATAAAAACACTCCTATCTCAAAAGATTTAAAAAAAAAACCTACAATGGCGACCGTGGTAGCTCCGGCGACGAAAATGGTGGTGGCGGTGGCAATCAGGCGGCAGGGGTGGGCAGTGGTAACATGTTATGATGACGTTGTTTGGCTGCGGCGGTGGCGGTGGTAACACTGGTGGTAAGGTGGGGGTGGTGGCGGTGGTGGAGTTGGTGGTGGTGCCGAAGGTAGTGGTGGTGGTGGTGGTTGTGGTTAGGTGATGGTGTTGTTGAGAAAGTAGGGTGAAGGAGGAATGGAATGAAAAAAAAAAGAAGGGGGAGGAATGATTTTGATAGAATGAGATTCCATGTGTAATGGATGATTCAATTCCATTGAACAACCAAACACCACTTTTTTCATTCCCACGTAATGAATCAATTCATTCCTTCTATCATTATTCCATACCAAACGCTACCTAAATGTTCCTGACCAAAATAAATGAAACGAATCACTTTTTTTTACAAAAATAATGAACCAAACTACATTTTCTTAACAAAAATAAACGAACCAAACCACCTTTATTAACCCAAAAAAAAGAAAAAAAAGCGAACTGAACTACTTTTCTAACAAAAATAAACGAACAAAAGCACATTTTTTAACAAAAATAAACAAACCGAACTCTTTTTTTAACAAAAATAAACTAACTAAACTACTCTTTTTAACCAAAATAAATAACCGAACTACTTTCTTAACAAAATAAGTGAACCAATCCAATTTAAAAATAAATAAATAAATAAACTAACTGAACCACCACCATCGTTCTGCATGAAACACTTTCGACACGAAACGCGTTCTAAACTGAATTCTCTCGACCTCAGTTTACTTTTATTAGAGAAGTAGTTCAATTCGTTGATTTTTGTTTTAAAAAAAATGGTTCCGTTAGTTGATTTTCTGTTAAAAAAAAGTGGTTCGGTCGTTTAGTTTTGTTAAAAAAAGTGGTTCGGTTCGTTCATTTTGTTAAAAGAAAGTGGTTCCAAAAGTTGATTTTTGTTAACCAAAATGGTTCGATTCATTTATTTTGGCTAGAAAATTTTGATTTTAATTTAAAATTAGTTTTTTACCACGTAAGTAGTCTACGTCACTACTTTTGTCACAACATCGTGCATGTCGTCATCCGCATTATTAAAAATTAACGAATATAACCCCGTTAATGAAAAGCTTGTGGTGATCAATAGATCGAAACTTGAGACTATTGTGGTATATTTTTAAAATTTGGCTTAGCGCTAACCAATGGGGCAAAGTTTGAATTATTAAATCCAATATCCCAATATTTAACTTGAATTGAATATTTTGTTCACAAGTAATGGTTTAACATAAGCTCTCAAGATATAAAAAGAATTTAATTAAATGAAAAGTGATCTAAATTGGTCTTGCAAAAACCGTAATATGTTTTGCTTGTATATTACGTTCTTTAAACTCAAAATCAAAATATGTAAATGATCTGTAAATATGTGTCAGATAACACTCTAAAACAAATATTACAAAAAGTATTTTAACACAATAATAATATGAATATCATTTGATAGATGGATAGATCATGGAATGAGATGACACACGGGAGGGAATCCTGATATCCAAACACATGTAGACAAAAAGTGTTCAGAAGAGAAAAGCAACCTTTGCTTCACTATCCAGAAAGAAAAACAAAGGAGAATTTTGAAACCTAAATCCCCAACCGTCTGTGTGTGTGTATGTGTGTGTGTGTGAGAGAGAGAGAGAGAGAGAGAGAGAGAGAGAGAGAGAGACGTGATAGCCAATGTTATGATGAATTCTAAGTAAATTTTCAACCCCACTTCTTTTTTTTTTATCTTCCTAAGTTGTGTTTTAGGGTTAGGATATCACTCTTTCTTGAAGTTTATAAACCCTAACCTTATCCTCAAGATCTGCTTAGTATGTTTCTTGCCAAACAAAACTCGTCATCTCTTATTGTCTGTAATCATATGTTATTTAACTTGCAGGGATCATTTTTTATTTGCAGGTACATTCATTCCTATGATCATATCATACATGAATCACATTCACATAGATATATATACTTGATGAATGTAAGTATATGCCTGGCTCCCTGTATGCCATTTGCAAAGCCCATCTTGTAGTGATGGTCTTCGTGGATGGCGTATATGGAGTCGTGCATATATCATATATGTCCCATCTTGTACATTCTTATTTTTAATGATTGCGTATTCGAGTTCAGTGACATGCTTCTTCATAGCTCCGGTCTGACGAAATGAACCGCTATTGTGTATTTGGCGCTCGAGGATTGTCACAAGCTAACCGTTCCAAGAGGAAACCGACTAGCTGGTAAAACCCCACATATTGTAAATTGTACTCAGTCTTCTTCATATATCATGATCTCCTCTATTTAGTAACACCTATCATCAAGGTTATATTACTGAATCTCAAACTTTCTGAGTCT
Source organism: Bidens hawaiensis (assembly GCF_021521415.1). NCBI lineage: Eukaryota > Viridiplantae > Streptophyta > Magnoliopsida > Asterales > Asteraceae > Bidens > Bidens hawaiensis. Next base: position 11,832 of record NW_027500856.1, read on the forward strand.
TTGAATTCATTATTTGGTCGTCATCAACAAAGTTTGGTAGTTTTATCAGTTACATGTGAAGTTTTCTTCACAATTTAATCCTAAAAAAAGTTTGTCCTTTGGAGAAAAAGAAGATAATCTTGTTGAATACTATAAACAATTTGGATCTGAATTTTTATTAGGTTGTGACGAAAGAGGGGGATGATTTCCATTTCGGGTAAGCTTTTGAGCTAAGCTTAGTTTCGTATATGTAATATAGAAATATTACTCCAAATCTACAATAATTTTGACTGCACACACCTTATATATTGTTTTACTCTTTGTTATAGACAATATGGATATGTATGATTAGATATATACTTACCAAATTTTGTGATAATCCAATACTTACTTTATATATGTAATGTTTTCTGTCTGTGAAAATATCAAATACTAAATTCCCTGCTTTTCACTAAAAATGAACTTTTATGTAATAAAAGTTAATGTTATGGTATATAATAGTGTATTACCAATGGGACACGTCTGTCTTAAATGAGATTACCCACTCTCATGAATGTGACAAACGTTTCCTGTTGGTATTATGTCGGTAAAAGCCATTGCAAATGGATTACCGAGATATGTAACAGTAGATTGCATGAATAATGGTAAAGTTTTTTATGAGTTTCACGGCCAGTTTTTATATTTCTATAATTTTGTTTCTAACATTTTTTAGAGTATAAATTTATCTTGACTTTGTGGCCGATGCTTAGTTAAATCCATGGAACAAGATGTAAGCAAAATAGATCGGATCTGTCCACATCTTCTACCCTTTATATCATATGATGGAACAAGAGAAACCCTAAATTGAAGGAAAGGAACCTTATATCCTTTCAAATTGATTTCGATGGGTCACTTGAATTATCGTTAGGATAATTTAGAAAAATCATGAACTTATATGTGTTTATATTTTGTGTATTTACCCGAAATACACCAATCAGTGTATTTTGTAAAATGAGAGCAATCGCAGTGTTTTGTTGAAACAACACAGCTTTTCATGAAAAAGTGTCGGTTAGGTCGGGCTTACATAAAAGTAAACGGCTATATATCGGTTACAATAGTTCCTGCTGTTGACTTCTATCATTATTAATCTAAACTTAACTACTATCAGAATTTTTTTTGAAAGAGGGACCAAATTACAAGAGTTAATCACTTGAGGGGCTGGAAATTTTATTTTTTCAAAAGGGGGGTTACCTCCCTTTGTAATGACAAGAAATTTTGAAAATATAGGGGTGTCAAACAATTTTCAGAGATTGTAAGCACTTTTGCAAGTACGAGGTATCTCTCCTCCATTTGTAATGGCGTGGACTATAAAAGGTAACTCCTCACCATTTGTAATGGCGGGGAGTATGAAAAAGTTATCTCCTCTCCATTTGCAATGGTGGGTAGGGATGAGCAAAATCAGTACCGGTACCGATTTGGTACCGTCGGTACCGAATCGTTACCAAGGTTTTGAGTTTTCGGGACCGGTACGGTACCGGTATTTCCCGAATTTTACCTTAAATACGGGTACCGGTACCGAACCAAACATTTCGGTACCGGTACCAAAAAATTGTGATTTTTGGGATCGGGATTTTCGGTACCGGTACGGTACCGAGCTCATCCCTAATGGTGGGGAGTTTGAAAAAGATCGAGGAGACTTTGCATACGTTGAAAAATGGTGTTTTTGAACTCCCTTGCAAAACCATGTCCTCTTTGTTTTTTTCTCTCCAAAAAACATTTAATTTTGGTTTCCATGCAATATACCTAACATGCATTATAAAATCACATTTATTATTTCCTTTTTATCTCATAACCATTTGCAAATTCAAACAAAAACAAAAATAAAATGTATTATTATGATCCCAACCGCTATTAACCATAAACATGCTTCGGCTATGTCTACAGCCGGCCTTCTTGGTGAGTATAACTTCACAGAAACTAGAGTGGTTTAAAAAAAAGACTATTATTGAAATAATGATTATAAGAATTTAATTTAACAATATTCAGACTCCCCCACCATTACTAATGGAGGGGAGTAGGCCTGTAAACGAACCGAACGTTCAGTGAACTATCGTGAACTGTTCGGCGGGAAGTTTGTTTATGTTCGTTTATTTAATAAACGAATGAACATGAACAAAAAATTTGTGTTCATTTAAACGAACGAACGAACATGAACCAATGTTCCGTTCGTTCATTTATGTTCATGAACGTTCGTTTATGTCTGTTTATTTATGTTCATTTATGTATTAATATTAATAGAAAATAATTAAATATTATCTGGATAGGTTATCTGCTTAAAAGTTTTATATTTTTTAATTTGTGTTCATTTAAGTCGTTTATATTTGTGTTCATTTACGTTTGTTCATACATGTTCGTTTATCTCTGTTCAGTTATGTTAGTTTAGATTTTAAACAAACACAAATGTCCATTTTTAAATAAACGAACATGAACATAAATATTTGTTTGATTAAGTGTTCGTGTTCTTTTAAAGTTAAATGAACGAACGCGAACATGTCATTGTTCGTGTTCATTCTATTCGTTTACAGGCTTTCATTATTCACATTGATGAATACATCAGTCTCAATCTCTAGGCTTTGCCGATTTTATTTGTGTTCGTTTGTGTTCGTGAACCGTTCATGAACACATTAATTTCCTTAATGAACGAACACGAACATAAAATCTCGTTCGTTCGGTAAGTGTTCGTGAACCGTTCGTGAACACATTATTTACTTAACGAACGAACATGAGCAATGCCTTGTTCGTGTTCGTTCGGTTCGTTTAAAGCCCTAGAGGGGAGATAACTTTTTCATACTCTCCGTCATTACAAATGGAGGGGAGTTACTTTTTGTTGTCCCCACCATTACAAATGGAGACGAGATACCTCATACCTACAAAAGTTATTGCAATATCTGAACACTACTTGACACCTCTATATTTTCAAAACTCCTTGCCATTACAAAGGGAGGTAACCCCCATTTTGAAAAATAAAATTTCCAACCCCCGAAGTGATTAGCTGTTGTAACTTGGCCCCTTTCAAAAAAAATTTCCTACAACCATTATTGGCTTTTGTTGGTTAAAACTATGTTGTTATTAATAGTCAATCATCGGCATGATTTTAATCATTTGGTTAGAAGTTCCTAATGATAGCATAGCTAGTACTTACCGAGTTACCGTTCAATTCCTGAAGATAGATTAGTTAGAGCATTCTCAGCACGTTTCATGTCGCCATCTCTATAATTACACTAAAAAACACTACATTTCTCTCTCATGTTGAATCAAATAATACTTTGTTATACGTTTATCATTACAATTTTCTCTCTCCTTTACAATTCAACAAATATTAAAAAATAAGTAGGGCAAACAAAATTTCTCCAAATTTACAAAAAAATCACTATATTTTCTCTCTCCACCTATAATTTACATTTGTAACCACTTAAAACCTCACCTTATAATTTATAAATTCCCTGACATAATTTTAGGAGATGGGTTAAGAATGTTCTTACTATATACATAATTACATATAGATCATTTGGTTACTACCAGACACTTATTTACTATTGATTGCTTAGTTCCTACCTGAAGAGGTAGGTCCCAGCAGAGCCCAGTTGGACCCGCAAGACTTACCTTGAACAGGGACGTCTGCGCAATGACCAACAGCTCCAGCAGGACCCACCATGCTCAAAGAACCTTACGCGCAGTACGCCAGCTGCACCCGCAGGGAAAGCCTCCCAATGGTGAAGTACCCCGCCTGTTCCCGCAGCTGCGGATACAAGCCATCAGGGAAGGCTACCCGCACTAACAGCAAGGCTACACGCACAAGGCATTAGCTACTTCAGTAGTCACATGAAGGAATGAGCAAGGCGGGAATACTCCCGCCTAGATGAGCCAGTCCGTATGCTTCTGGAAGGTCTTTCGTACTATACCTACTAAGGTATGGGCGGAACAGACAATTTGACCAGAGCAGCCCATGAACCAATCACAGGGTGACAGCTCACCGACAACAATACGAGGAGGAGCACCCTCTAGTACTGTTTGTCACTATTAGCCGCTGCCTACTCACCAACCCTTACGATGGGACGTGCACAGCCTACAGTTGGTGGAACAGTGCGTAGCCGGCAGTAAAGGAACAGTATACAGCCGACCTTTACTGTTGGCCGTAGCCTACCCACCAACCAGCATGGCCTGTGCGTGGTCCACTGTTGGTGGAACAGGAATACTATTCAGCCGGCTGTACCTTCTAGGAAACCTACCTTCGGCTATAAATACTCCAACACCTTGGAATGGTAGGGACATCATCTGATATCTCAATCTTATCTAGCAATCTCTTAATATACACTTATATTCAGAGCAATCTAGTCTGATTCTCACGCCGGAGGGTGGTCACAAGGAGGAACCCCCCCCCCCTTCTCAGTGACGAGCTTACGGTGTCTGTTTTGCAGGTCCCCTGAAGAACAACCTTCTCTACTAGACCTCATCCTCGTGGGAAACATTACTTAATCCCCCAGATTATCTATAATCTGTCCAGGGTTCACTTAGTGTTTCTTCATTGGCGCCATCCGTGCATAAAAGCTAGAACTAATTCTTAGTTTTTTCAAAGTTTCTGAAGAAATGGTTAACGTTACTCCGGTCCCAAGACCAGTAAGTGACCAAGAAACCCCGGTGACCACAACCCCAGTAACTGGGAACACCGGCGGTTATACAAATCTTACGAACACTACCCCGGCTACCCAAGCCGGGGCAAGTGCAGTAAATATTCCACTGGGGTTCACTGATGCCCAGTTGGAAAAACGAACGAGGGTCCCTCGCCAAACACTAGATCAAGTGAAGGCGTGGGCCGAAGCACGTCAGAGAGAGTTCCAAGCTGAATTGGATGAACGCTTGCGTTCAGCTCAACAGGCTGACGAATTCGGCAGTACTCGCCAACATCTCAATATGAACAGTGAGTGCGAGTACTCAGACGAAGAGAGGGAAGAATCCGATACCGACGCAAACCCTCGCCATAAGGCGAAAGGGAAGCGTAAGGAAACGGACTTCCAACCAAAAAGGAATTTTGGGGAAGCTTTTAAACCAACAAATGCGGAGAGAAACCCGCGTGACTTCTCCAAAACCTTTAGACCAACTGCTACAAATGCAGGAAAGTCAAAGTTCGCAAGGGACATTGCGGAAGCAATCGCCCCGAGAAGTGCCAAACAAATGTCCAACATTGGCACTTATGATGGTCTATCCGACCCGGACGACCACTTGAACAGATTCATTGCGGGGGCAACCGTCAGTAACTGGACGGAACCCACGTGGTGTTATATGTTCCAGATGACTCTGGTTGGAGCGGCCAGGGCATGGTTCGACCGTTTACCGGTCCACCACATTTATGATTGGGCGGACTTTCAGAATAAGTTCAGCCAGTACTTCAGCCAGCAGAGGAAATATACTGAAGAACAGTGGACGATCCTCAACTGCGTTAGAGAAGAGGATGAATCTTTACTAGACTTCATCACCCGCTTCAACTCCAAAAAGCTAAGTCTCGGCAACATAAGCGAAGATCTTGTTCGCGCCGCTTTCATCCAAGGCGCCGAATACCCAGAGCTTATCCGCACATTGACGGGGAAGGATGGCATGCCATCAACATGGGATGCCATCATGACGGCGGCAAAGCGCTTTGCCGAGACGGAGAAGCAACTGGGAAGGGATCTTCCCCAGAGTACACACCTCTACACGCAGAGGACAAGAGAGAACAATGTTCGGATCGCCCGGCAGAACAAAAAGAGGAAGCTAGGTATCTGGCAGTCAAGGGTAAACTTTGACACCTCATCCAGCTCTCACCCTCTTGTTGGTGGAAGAAATCACACACACCCTTCAAGCCAAAAGCACCGATGGACGCCACTCGCCAAAAGCGTCACGGAGATATTTGCCACTGAAAAGCTACCATGGCCAAAGGCTCCAATGATCCGGCAGCGACCTAATGCGGATCAGAGTAAATCTTGTGACTTCCACGGGACAAAAGGTCATAGTACGGAAGAGTGTACATCCTTGAAGGATATTATTGAAGCATTCGTCAAGGATGAAAGACTGGCACACCTGGTGGCATCAATCAAGAAGGGAGGAAGAAACGACAACTGGTACCGAGGCAACGGACGAAAGCCCGTTGACATCAGCATCAACATGGTTCATGGTACGATCAGAGGAAGAAAAAGGCGAACGACAGAACCATGTGCGTGGAAGGAAGCTGAGGTGCGCTTCCCGCGAGTGCCAGGAGGACCCAGCAAAGAAGGCCCTATCGTCATCAAAAGCCAGCTGGGGCACTACATCACTTCTCGCACTCTTGCTGACAACGGCGCCTCGTCAACGGTGATGTACAGGCAGTTCTTTGACAAGCTAGATGACGAAGACAAGGAACGCTTGGAAACGATCTGCGCCTCGATGGAAGGGTTCGATGGCAGCACAAACACCCCCTGGGTATCCTATCGTTCCCCGTCACTCTTACGGATGGGAAACACTCCCGCACAGAAGATGTGGACTTTGTCGTGATGAGGAAGCCACACCACACATACGACATTCTCTTCGGGAGAGACGGGATGGCAAGATTCAACGCCGTGGTATCCTCAGTCCACGGCATGATGGGATGGCCAACAGCTGAGGGTGTAGCGATGATCACCAGCATTCCCCAGGTATGCATCGCATCTGTCTCATCTAAACCCAAACCAAAGATGGCTAAACCAACCATCACTGAACCAGAAAGATGGGCCTTCAATGGCAAGTACCCTGACCAGGCCGTCACCATTGGCCCGACAATTGTTGATCCCACACGCACCCTACTCAAGCGCTTATTACAAAAAAACGCTGACATCATCGCGTGGACACCAGCTGACATGACTGGTGTACCCCGAAGTAAGGCAGAGCATAGGCTCAAATGCGATCCGGCTGTTACGCCGATCGTACAAAAGCGCAGAGTAATGGGGCCAGAACAAACTAACGCGTGTAGAACCCAAGTCAAGGAACTCCTTGACGCAGGCATCGTACGCATTAGTAGATATCAAACTTGGGTTGCAAATCCCGTTATGGTACCGAAGAATAACAAACAATGGCGCATGTGCATAGATTTCAAGGACTTGAACAAAGCATGCCCCAAAGATTTTTATCCGTTACCCGAAATTGATCTTAAGGTGGACTCGTTGGCACCGTTCCGCCTTAAATGCTTCCTGGACGCGTATAAGGGGTACCATCAAATCCACATGGCCGTTGATGATCAGGACAAAACCGCATTTCGGACGCCAGATGGCATATTTTGTTACCAAATGATGCCATTCGGACTTAAGAATGCCGGGTCCACATACCAACGCCTGATGGACAACCAGTTTCATGCCCAAATTGGGAGGAACTTGGAAGTCTACATGGATGACTTGGTCATCAAAAGCCCTGACCCAGAAGCGATGTTGAAAGACATCGAAGAGACTTTCAACACGCTCAGGAAGATAAACATGAAGCTCAACCCGAGCAAGTGTGCCTTTGGAATGGAAGAAGGGAAGTTCTTGGGGGTCATCGTCACTAAAGATGGCTTTAGAGCGAACCCTGAAAAGGTCGAAGCCATTATCAAAATGGAATCACCTACTACCATCAAACAGGCTCAGACACTGAATGGACGACTAGTGGCACTTAATCGCTTTTTGGCAAACCACGCAGAAAAGTCGTTTCCTTTCGTGTCAACGTTGAGAAACTGTTTAAAGAAAACGCACTTCCGCTGGACACCAGAAGCGGAAGCAGCTTTTCAGGAGATTCGGTCACGCTTGATCGAACTCCCAACGCTCACAGCGCCCAAAGCGGGAGAGGAGTTAATCCTATACCTTTCCGCAACAGATAGAGCAACCGGGGCAGTCCTGCTAGTAGAGCGAAAAGGCATCCAGATGCCAATCTATTATGTCAGCCGTATCCTAACAGACATAGAAACCCGGTACTCTACCCTCGAAAAATTAGTCTTAGCACTTATACATGCTTCACACAGGTTAAGACGATATTTCCAGGGTCACCCAATCACCATTCTCTCCAACTTCAAACTTGCAAACGTTCTAGGCAAACCCGAGTTATCGGGACGCCTAGCCAAATGGGCAATTGAGTTGGGGGAATACGCGATAAAGTATAAGCCAAGACCAGCCATAAAAGGCCAGGTTCTGGCCGACTTTATTGCAGAAGTGCCTGCATCGCGGGAAAAAGAGTGACAGGAAGAGGCTCAACCCTCTCCAGCACAAGACATCAATGACATCTGGCGGCTCTACACTGATGGAGCAGCCAGTAACGAGGGTTCAGGCGCAGGGCTGAAAATAACCAACCCAGCAGGCCAAGAATACACTTACGCTATTCGACTGGATTTTCCAAGTACGAATAACGAAGCCGAGTATGAGGCATTCTTGGCTGGGCTGAGAATTGCGCGTAAGATGGGGGTGAAAAACTTGGAAGCCCACGTGGATTCCATGTTGGTAGCCAATCAAATCAACGGGACGTACACGGCCGTGAACGACACAATGGCCCTGTACCTAGCACAAGCAAAATCCCTTATGCGCGATTTCAACGACTGCAAAGTCATACACGTCAAGCGAAGTGAAAACAAATCTGCGGATGCGTTAAGCAAGCTTGCATCATTAGCCTTCACCCACTTAGGAAAAGATATCTGCATTGAACTCCTCGAGGCACCTTCGGTCCCGCACAAGGAAATTTGTGTCATCCAAACCGGCACGGAAACGTGGATGACACCAATAATAAAATACCTTGCGACAGGTACACTACCAGAATCAAAAACACAGGCAAGAAAACTACGCTGTAAAGCACTAAATTATCAACTCATCAATGACATCCTTTACAGACGTAACTTTCTTGGCCCACTCTTAAGATGCGTGGACAACCAAGATGCTGACTACCTCCTAAGGGAAGTACACGAAGGCATCTGTGGAGTACACGCAGGTCCCCGCGCTGTTGTAGCTAAGCTAAACAACGCGGGATACTTTTGGCCGGGGATGCATACGGATGCACTGGCATACATCAGAAAATGCAGGTCTTGCCAGCTTTACGCACCCAACACGCACCGCCCGAAGAATGATCTTGTTCCAGTCACTTCTTCATGGCCATTTCAGAAGTGGGCCATCGATGTGACAGGCCCATTTCCTACAGCAGCAGGAAATGTTCAGTTCTTAGTGGTAGCCATCGACTACTTCACCAAGTGGATAGAAGCAAAACCCTTAGCCCAAACAACCGCAAAACATATCAAAAAATTTATTTGGGAATTTATTATTTGTCGTTTTGGACTTCCACAGAATTTGGTGAGCAATAACGGCACCAACTTTGCTGACAAGAAGCTACAACAGTGGCTCAAAGAACTTCAAATCACCCACACCTTTACCTCAGTGGCACACCCGCAAGGTAATGGTGAGGTGGAAAGAGCGAATAAGAGCATCGTCGAAGGCATCAAGAGAAGACTCTTGGAACACAGATCTGGCTGGGTGGACGAGCTTCCGCACGTCCTTTGGGCAAACAGAACGCTGCAGAAGGCCAGTACGGGAGAAACCCCGTTCAGTCTCACTTGTGGCACTGAAGCCATGGTCCCGGTCGAAATTGGTTTACCCTCACCAAGGATCTTGATTCAGCCAGAGGACAATGATGCGGAAAGACGGTTAGACCTTATGCTAACCGAGGAACGCAGAGACTTAGCCGCAGTGCGTGAAGAGAACTACAAGCGACAAATGCAAAAGTACTACAACACGCGGGTAAAACTCTGCAACTTCAAAGTAGGAGACTACATACTGCGTAACAACGAGGCTTCGAACCAAGAACGCCCAGGAAAGTTGGCCCCGGTCTGGGAAGGGCCATACATCATCAAAGAAGTCCTGGGAAAGGGCGCATACCGGCTCGAAAGGCTCGATGGCACTCCCATCCCAAGAACATGGAATGGAGCTCAATTACGCAAATGTTATATGTAGATCAATTCCAAACTTGTAAAGAAAAGGCCTAGAGCCACTTCTAATGGAAATGATTCTCCTTTCACAATGTGTTGATAGCCTTACCTTTATACTTATGAACTTCCCACACTATTGTGCCGGTATTCACCGCATAAATGGGGGAAGAAGTAAGTCGTTACGTGTGGAAGGCGGCAAAACCCGCATAAACACAACGCTAAAAATGTTAAAGTTTTAAGGAAAACCTACACGCAGGTCAGATGTAAGTAAAGTTCAGCCATCCTTGTAAGTGCAAGTGACGGTCTTACCCGCACAATCACGAACAAGGAAGCAAAACTTCAACCTATCATCTACCACGTTCAAAGGTTAACTTATTCTGAACACTTAGAAAATTTCAAAGGAAAAAATGAGGAAAACTTCCACGCATGTCAGATATAAGTAAAGTTAAGCCATCCTACTAAGTGTAAGTGACGGTCATACCCGCACAATCATGAAAGAGGAAGCGAAACAAACTTATAATTTACCACGTGAAAAAGTTAACTTATCTAAGTACTAAAGAAATTGCTAAGTTAGATCAAAACATGCGTAAAATAAACAAGGCAAAGAACAAACACAATCTTTATTTCATCAAAATTCAAATATTACAAAGAGCTATACAAAAGCAAAAATCTACGCTAGTGGTGGAAAGGGATCTTCAGAATCAAGCTTCAGGACCACTTCCACTTGGACAAGCTCCATCAGTAGAGCGTGGTGGTTCAAGGAAAGCTCTAAGGATAGCAAGCCCATCATCAGCAGCAGCGACTTCGTTCACCTTCTCCACCACCGGATGCGGGAAGGCGGCATACTGATTCACTGCTTGGTCGTAAACAGCTTCAGTATCAACATTGTACAAAGGGAAGTTGGAAGGCGGGATGCCTTTCTCAACGAACCCTAGACCAAGCAGGAAGCCGGCCTTTTCCCCATCCTCATGAGAAGCGTTGAGGGCTGCGCTCATAGCATCGTCATAAGACGTCTCTGAGAAGACCCGATGCACAACCTACAAGAAAATATACAAGTATCAGAACCCTTTCAATTTACAAAGAAAAGCGTAAAGACATGAAAGCGTACCTGAGACAACGCTTCTCGAAGAAGCCATTCCTTGGCAACCAGAGCTTCTTGGAGGGCAGCTTGAGCTTCGTTACGGGCGCATTCGGCTTCACTCTTGTTAAGGTTGGCAAGCAACACTTTTTTAGCCGCAGCCTCTTCGACGCCCTTTAGCTTCCGCTCAGTATGGTCAAGCACCCCCCTCTGGTCCAAGATCTCCTGGAGCTTTTTGGCGTCTTCCATCGCCAAGGCATCATGAGCCTGCTGAAGAGCCTCAAATTTGGCTTTAAGCTCTTCATTCTCCACGCGTAGAGGCTCAGCAACAGCTTCAGCCTTGGTGGCCCTCTCGGTTGCGTTCCTCGCAGTTTCCTTAGCCAGCCGAAGCTGTTCATTAACAGCTTGGGCAGCCTTGGAACGGGCCTCGAGTCGAGCCTGAACTTCAACCTCGAGGGCCTTGAAGGCCATCTTCTTTTCCGCAGCCACTGAAGAAAGCCTTTGGTTCTCCTCCCGGACAGCCCGCGCCTGAGCCACTTCTTTAAGGCGAGCTGCTTTTAACTTGTCGTTTTCACGACAAAGCAGCTCGACGCGCGGCTGCATCCGGGCTAGGAGAACCCGAAGCTCATTGGTTAGCCTACCCTCCTGGTAGCTAGCCATGGCTTCCCCCAACGCACCACTGGGAGCAGCGTGACGAGCCCATTCCACGCACTCCACAGGGGTGCGAAGGGTTGTTCCTCGGCGAATGTTCCATCGTGGAACATACACTTCATTGGAATCCGACACTGCAAAAAACATAAAGCAGTTAGGAAAAGATAATATATAAAAAAATATATATATATATATGAAAAGGGCCAAAAGAACCCTACGCACCTGTAGGGTCAATAACAGGCCGATAGCCGCCGAACCCATCACCTGAACCCAAGGGAAATACATCCAAGAGGTCAGGCAGATGGGAAGGTGGCAGAGATTGGCGAGAAGCCCCATGCGTACCTGATGGTTCGGCCGTCGTTGCCGATGTCGGGGGCATGGTAGCAGCCGCCGCGGTCGGTGCCGCGGAATCCGCAGCAAGAGTGACCGCCGGCTCAGTGAAAGATGCTGTAAAAATAGCACTCACAGCCGGCGGTGACGTCATCTCAGCTGGAACAGTCGGCTCAAAGGAGTGAGCAACTGAACCAGCGGAAGCAGGCGCAGGCGCCTGGGTCGACGCCTCAGGTAGGCTGACCAAGCCTACCGTCATTGGCGGAGAGGTACTCCTCTGCGCTCCACCCTGGAATGCGTCAACATCCACGCCTGCGTAAAGAAGATAAGTGTTAACGATATTAAACTGAAGTTAAAAGATAAAGGAAGTTTGTACTTACGGGTTTTCTTGAGCCTAAAGGTACGGAGAGGCGGGGACGAACCCGATGGAGCCGGCCTCTTTGCGCCGGTTACCGTCGTCTTCTTGGACTCTCCGGAGGTGACAGTCGCAGCCTCCGGAGCGGTGGTCTTATCACCACCGGGATTCCCCGCCACCTCTTCGCTCTCGGTCTCCGAATCAGACCGAGGCGCCGGATCGGCAGTGGAGTCCACCTTCTCTTTTCCCTTCCCGCCGGCAGCCTTCTTCTTCCGCACCAACGGAGGACCATCTGCGGATTCCTCATCAGAACATACGATTAGAGGAATTCCAGCAGAGGTTTCAACATTGAGGGGTCGAGGGTTGAAGAGCGCCTTACCTGGCCGCCTGGCGCTCAGGATCTCGTGGCCTAGCGGGTAGACCTCCACGAACCGATCCGCAGTTTGTTCTAGGATGGGCAACTCGTTCTCGTCTAGAGCGCGAGTACCCATCCGGGCGGGACCGTCAGCCTCCCGCGGGTTTAGGAGCGACTGCAGGTCGTTCCCCTCTGAAATAAACAGGAAAAAAGTTAGAAGAAATTCAGAATCAACAAAAAGAAACAAAGCATACCGTAAGGAACAGAGTTCGAACCGTATTCGAGGATGATTGGGATCTTTTGCGCATCAGCAGCCTTCCACACCCGGCTCATCCCCAACATCACCATCCCGGACTCCGCAAACCGGTAAACCGGAGATTGGACCCGGGAAATCCTCGAAAACCATTCCGCCTCCTCGTAGTTGGAGGCGTGAAGGCTGGGAAGAGCTTGCCCGTTCTTAAACTTCATGGCAAGGGGGATGGCGCGAGCGGATATGAAGAAGAACTCCCTCTTCCACGCGCGAAGACTGCGCTCGGTTGCGCAAATCCTCAAACCCTTAATCCGGGTTATCAACGTGTACCACCCCTGGATGCACCTCCAAGTGTAGAAGGTCATCAGGCGGTCAACATAGGGCTCAATGCCCAAAATCCGGCACACCCACTCGAAGTGGCGAATCTTGGCGATCGCCATGGGGTGCAACTCGGTCAAATGAACACCGTGCCTCTCAAGGACACGGTAAACAAACTTTGTCAATGGGAACCTAAGATTCCCATAAACAAAGAATGCAGCATAAACCCCGATCTTGCCTCTGGGGGCATCGTACACCGTCTGGTGGGGTTCAGGAAACTCAGGCTCGAGAGACTCGAGCATGAACTTCCTGACGACGTACCGATACAGATCGCCAGGCAGAGCACACTGGCACTCGCCAGCAGTACTCTTGTCATCAGCTGTAGATTCGAGATCACGAGACATCTTGTAAAAGAAGAAGAAAACGATTTCGGGAAAATGCTTGCCTGAAAAGGTGAGTATTCGCCGGAAATCGCTTAGAAGATGAAGAGAAGAGTGAAAGTGTGGATTACAAAGAACCCTCTCCCCCTTTATATACTAATCGCAATTAATGCGATGAAATTAATGCGGAAGAGAGAGAAAACGAAGGTGCAATGAAACTATGACACGTGGCAAAAAGCAAGCTGGCAACAGCTGTTGACAGGACGCATACCATTAATTTCGCGGCCACGCGCCCGAAAAATCGCGCCCACGCGCTTGAAAAAGCGTCTGGAATGACCATGTATTGTCACGTCACCATAACTTCCTGCACGTCCTGACACAGTCAGAAGAAACCGTCGCACGACGTTTCAGAGGTTTGGACTGTTCTTATCCTTCCACCAACTCTTCGAATTTCAAAATTCAAAATTCAAAAAGATTCAAAAGAGCGGGAAAGTACCCCTTACCTTGGCAACCAAGTAACCATAAGACAGGTGCGGGTACAGTGTCAAGGCAAAACCTTTCACATATTTAGCACCCGCAGGGAATTGACGCCAGGAATACCTGGGAAATAAAGTAACCGTAAGACAAGTGCGGGTACAGTGTCAAGGCAAAACCCTTCACATACTTAGCACTCTGCAGGGAATTCAAACCAAGAAGGATCTTCTGGGCCATGCTTGCGGAAACGGGAATAACACCCCCGCATGACGGGAACGTCGAGAACTATATTGTTTGAAACTCCAAGATGGAATTGGTGGTTTTAGCATAATTGATCGCTATGTTGAAAACTACCAAGACCCCATGGAGAATCCACACAAGTGGGACTCAACGCTCCTGACGTGCGAGGAGGTTACAAACCTACCCGCTTCACACCCAAAGATCAAGCAGAAAAGTCGGGAATTTCTGCGTGACATCAGGAAAACCGCGGGAAGAATCACCACGGAAAACCTAAAAACTAAACCCTTTTCAAAACCCCTAGCTAAGTCCAAAAGTTCACCTCACTTATTAATAATTCATGAGAAGAACATTGGACTGGGGGGACTTGAAGAGGTAGGTCCCAGCAGAGCCCAGTTGGACCCGCAAGACTTACCTTGAACAGGGACGTCTGCGCAATGACCAACAGCTCCAGCAGGACCCACCATGCTCAAAGAACCTTACGCGCAGTACGCCAGCTGTACCCACAGGGAAAGCCTCCCAATGGTAAAGTACCCCGCCTGTTCCCGCAGCTGCGGATACAAGCCATCAGGGAAGGCTACCCGCACTAACAGCAAGGCTACACGCACAAGGCATTAGCTACTTCAGTAGTCACATGAAGGAATGAGCAAGGCGGGAATACTCCCGCCTAGATGAGCCAGTCCGTATGCTTCTGGAAGGTCTTTCGTACTATACCTACTAAGGTATGGGCGGAACAGACAATTTGACCAGAGCAGCCCATGAACCAATCACAGGGTGACAGCTCACCGACAACAATACGAGGAGGAGCACCCTCTAGTACTGTTTGTCACTATTAGCCGCTGCCTACTCACCAACCCTAACGATGGGACGTGCACAGCCTACAGTTGGTGGAACAGTGCGTAGCCGGCAGTAAAGGAACAGTATACAGCCGACCTTTACTGTTGGCCGTAGCCTACCCACCAACCAACATGGCCTGTGCGTGGTCCACTGTTGGTGGAACAGGAATACTATTCAGCCGGCTGTACCTTCTAGGAAACCTACCTTCGGCTATAAATACTCCAACACCTTGGAATGGTAGGGACATCATCTGATATCTCAATCTTATCTAGCAATCTCTTAATATACACTTATATTCAGAGCAATCTAGTCTGATTCTCACGCCAGAGGGTGGTCACAAGGAGGAACCCCCCCCCCCTTCTCAGTGACGAGCTTACGGTGTCTGTTTTGCAGGTCCCCTGAAGAACAACCTTCTCTACTAGACCTCATCCTCGTGGGAAACATTACTTAATCCCCCAGATTATCTATAATCTGTCCAGGGTTCACTTAGTGTTTCTTCACTACCGAGTTTCTACCTACCGGGTCGATGAGATGTCAGCTCAAGATGCTATTATATATAATAATCAATTTTGGGTCGTCGTGTGTGTCAGTGTCACACACTGGCTTGGAAGCAAGACCCCCCTTAAGGTGTCCGCCCCTTTACCACGTTTGCTTAAAGGTTTAATAAATTAAAATGGTATAAACTAAAACTGTATAACAACGACTGGTGTTAAATGTAGTATATGATATAAATAAAAAGCTTATTTGATTTTAATAATCTCGTCTGAAGGGTATTAACCGATAATAATCTCAACTTAGTTTATCTCTACTGATGATCTTAGTTTTTAAAACATCTACTCTCAATGGTCATCCGTTAAAAAAAAAGAAAAAGAAAAAAAGCTTAATGGCGTTAAGTTTTTCAGAATTTCAAACTGATTTTTTATGGCTTTTGATCGGAAGGATATAAATCGATTGATGTAAAACTTAGCTCGAAACGATACTCCAAACGGTTTTATAAAAGTGGGAGTTTATGTCGGTGGATTGACATAATCATTTTTATAAAAGTGGGAGTTCGTGTCAGTGAGTTGATGGTGCAAGTCAAGGTGTAACAATTTAATCTATGCGTTGTGGCGGGGACCGAACTAGGCTATTTCATCATGATATCGGTATCACATCGGCACTCGTTATAGCAACTGAAACCAGTAATGAATCATACGCTAATCAGATTGAATATCAACTTCATATATGTATTTATTTGCGTATCCGCTAAGCATGTCTTTTTGTTTGCCCCGTACGTAAATAAATACGGCACAAAATCATATCCTCTAAAAAAATTTTCGAACACCATATATTGATACACAGTGTTTTAAGCTTATGCTAATGTGTTATCCACATATGTATTTCATATGGACGGACTATCATACACAAATAAGATTTGATAATCTTTAATAACCTTGTGGCTCGTGATTTATATAGTTCGGTGGGTATCAGTCTAATTTCTAAAACTAAAATATATCAAATTAAGTTTGTTTCTGAAATGATTTAAGAAATATTTATATTGTAATGCGAGTTATTATTACAAGCACACGTAGAGTAGTAGCTCGCTGTACGTCTAGTTATATAAGCAAAGGACGAATACGTCATTGGAGGTTCAACATACATCACATAAACATATTTTATAGCCCGACTATAGAAAGCTAAAGGGATAAATGGATTTTTGTGAAATGTTCGTTGATCAAGAACACCAATCTTATTGGTAAACTCTTTTTAAAAAACAAAGGAAGTTAAGTATGTTAATTAGTAATTAAAGAATTCAATAGATAGAGATGACAAAATTGATTTATATAGGTCCAAGTAGATATGAATTAATCCGATCTACATCCTCTTCCTGATTATCCAATCAGGAGTTGCTCAACTAACGTTTCTCTTGAACGGAAAATATCACTTACGCACCAAGTGTTTCCCTAAAATCGGGTAGTGATTACCTTGTACAACTGTTTAACTACTCCAAGGTAATGATCACCTTCTACATCTCACTAATCTCAAGAGGTGGTTGTCACCTCCCTCACAAATCACCAAACAAGAATGGTGAATTCCTAACTATACAATGCCAGTGATAGCTTTACAACATTAAAAGAAAAAAAAAATAGCAATGTTTGTTAATAACATGACTCTTCTTTTTTGCTTCTGATCTTATCTTCTAAAATTTGATGTTAAATATCAAGCAACGTAGAGAGAGATTTAACTTAGATATAGCAAAACGGGTGAGGAAAGTGGTTATTAATTTATAGAAAGGATAACAAAACACACGGACGAAGGATACCATCAACGATGAACATCCAGTTTACAGCACTTTAGATTTTGTGCATGTGAACGTTATGTCTGGTCTTGTCCACTTTTGTAAATCCTTTTCGAATGTTTCAAATTTCTTTTGAGGTTTCTTGAAGCACATTTAACCCTTGTCAAAGTCCAGAAGATGTATTCAACATTTTGGTAAGATTTTTTACTTTTGTAAATATGGAAAGTGTGGTTGATACATTCATTTAGAATTTCGGCTTTATCAGTTTATAGAAGGTTTGTTCTACCGTGTAAAAATACTTTGCACCTATTTCTTATTTGAGTTTAGAGTCTTTAAATTATTATTTAATAAAACCTTAGCAAGATGTTTTGAAAATCATTTTGAGTTGTCTTTAAATTGGTAATTTGAATTCGAATTTTCAAATTGAACCGATCGACTATTCAATTTTCAGCAACTATATTTGACTAATATCTTTATGGGCTTGGGCTTGGGCTTTCTGATAAATATTTTCTATCAAACATAAAATAGATACATATATATGACACGTTTCTGATAAATATTTTTATTGTAATCATTGTGTTGTATTTATATATTTTATTGGGGGAAAGTTATAAAAGTGTCGGAAAGAATTTGAGCTTTGATTGCATTAAATTATTTGTTTACAATATCTATAATATATATAAATGAAAACCCTAAAATCCTACGTGTCACAATTTGGTCGCTTCATCTTTTATGGAAGCCACCAGATTGCTTAATTTTAAAATGGAGGCCTCTCATTGATTTAACCCAAATTCATGGGTATGGGTCTTACCAAAACCAGATAGCTATTAAACGGGTTATAACATCTCATTAAATTAAAAATTAATCTTACCAATTATTTGATAGAAAAATCCTATAAAATAAGGATAAATTAAAATTTAATATCCAATTTAAAAAGAAAAAGATATTATTTATAATTAATAAACAATTTTATAGTAAAAAAGCATAAGCGGGTCATGGGTCACCAAATTCATATAGACTTTTAAACGGTTTATAAAATATCATTTTTTTACGAAACCCTTTCATCATCAAACCCTAAGTATACTATTAACTTTCTTATAATAAAGAAAATTAAAATCCAAAAAGTAAATATTAAAAAATGAAAAATGTAAAACAATCATTCCCTCAATCTATCACATTGCTTTATTTGTAAATGAAGACTTCTCACGCATTTGACTCGAATTCACGGGTAAAGGTTTCACCAAACCCATATAGCTCTTAAACGGGTTATAACATCTCATTATATTAAAAATTAATCTCATCAAATATTTGATACGAAAATCCTATAAAATAGGGATATACTAAAAATTAATATCCTATTTTATTTAAAAAAAGATATTATTTATATTTAAGAAACAATATAAAGAAAATAAATAGGTAATGGGTATCACCAAACCCAGATAGCTGTTAAACCGAATTATAACGTATCATTTATTTGTGAAACCATTTCATCATCAAACCTCAAGTATATTAATTATTAACTTTTTTACAATAAATAAAATTAAAATCTAAATATAAATATATAAATATTGAAAACGAATAATGTAAAATAACCCCCGTAATACGGGAATAAAATCTAGTTATACTATATATTAAAAGCAAAACTTGCTGCTACAGTGATTTTGAGGAGAACCAATCAGTGGTTGCCATGTGACAGCCACTAAGTTTCTTTTTTTTTAATAGACAGAATTACAAATTTTGTCCTTTAAACATATGCGATTTAAGGAACAGTTCCTTTAAAAAGTTTACTTGCAGGCGGTGTCCTTTACATAGCATGTTTGTTTGATTTTAGTCCTTTTGACTAACGAACATCCAAAAACTCAGTTAAGTGCCGGCATGTGATAAACATGTGATGAGCAAAATGGTAATTACGCATTTACTTAATAAAAAAATTACTTAACTATGAGAAAGATAAATAATAAATGGACCCACATTAAAACTTCCTCACCCTCACCCTCACCCTCACCCTCACCCTCACCCTCACCCACACTTCACATCTGCCCTTCGTCTTCGAAAACTAACACAACACAACCACCACCATCATCAGCTACCAAGAACATCACACACAACGACCACCACTAATTGCAACCACACACCAAGCCTAAACACTGACTTGAGTTGCATGTTTCTAGTTTGAAGAATCGGTGGCTATAACCGCCGACCATCACCGTCTGTGGCAACCACACCACCGCCACAAATTTCGCTAGAATGACGAGACCCCATTCAGGTTCGATTTTTCAGATTCAGGAATGAGTTGGTCTGTAACCTCCGGTTTAGTCAATTCAGGTCCAATTTTGGGACAAAATTTGTCCCAAAATCAAGCATACATGCCATGTAAAGAACACTGCCCGCAGGTATACTTTTTAAATGACCTGATCCGTAAATATGTGTTTAAAGGACAAAATTTGTAATTATGTCTTTTTAATATTTTGAAATATGTTTTAGTATTTAATATTTGAAAGCGCCTAAAGTAATAACCGTGGAAGTAATAACCGTGGAAGTTGGTATGGTGGTAGTGTAGTAATGTAGCAATTGGCATGTCATGAGTTCAATTCTCTGTTGAAAGGCTTTTTTTTTTCTTTTTTCTTTTGGTTTAATTTTTTGTGTTTTTTTTAAATAGAAATAAATTTTTGTATTTATAGATTTCTTACTAAATCAAGTAATGGAAAGGGTGGCGTGGTGGTAAAGTTATTATAACATGTTATGGTTTATGTGTGTTTGAATCGTGTGACCGGCGCGATTGTTGCAAGGTGGGTGATAGATGATAAGCGTTGGTGTTAGACGTACACCAAATTACCTAGCTAAACGTAGCACCATAAATGGAAGGAACTTTTGTAATAATTAATAAAGTGCACCCACTGCCTAGCTAAACGGAGAAACAACTACAACGAATGTACACCGACGTAACCGTCCGCCTAGCTAAACAGAGAAACAACTACAACGAATGTACACCGCCGCAACGTGCCAGAATAACACCTAGTTCTAATTATTAGAAAGCTAAAAGAAAATTAAAGTGTATTATATATCATAACAGGTAACGCACGTAAAGAGTAGGTATCATTTTTTGGATGATTTTTTAGGGTGGTACGGGACTATGTTTCCAATAATCCATATCATATTCACCTGAATCTGTCTTATTCACTTTACAAATTTTCATTCGGTTAACATGAGAGGTGAGAGATCAGGCGGAATATGATGGGAATGATAGGGAATCCGCCCGTTATACAGTGGCGGACCGGCGGTGCTCAGGTGGTGGCGGTGGCCCGGGTTGTGATAGTGTCGAGAAATTATGGTGAAAAAAATGAGATTAAAAAAAAGTCGTGGAGAAATTATTTGGATGTGTAGAAATGAGATTATTTGTGTAGTTGACGATTTCATTTAATTGACCAATCAAACACTGTCTTTATTTATTTCCCTCGCAATGGCCCATTTATTCCGCGTGTCATTTTCGGATATCAAGCGTATCATATCTATGTATTTTGATACACATTAATTTTCTTGTTATAAAAAACAAAAATAATAAAAACGGATAATACTAAAATTACCCTTTTTACGTGTTTCATTAAAGGTACCAAAACCATTAATAATCCAGAAAACTACATATACGTCACCGGAAAATGTTTCCCCTGTAAGAAATAAATACAATACCAGACAATAATATTATGCTACAATAACCTAAATTCAACGAAATAAATTTACATCATTTTAAGTCAGTGTATACATCACTATTAAACAGAATTTAGAAACTCATTAAATCAGTGTACCAGACTCATTGAATTTATTAGACTGGACGTAGTGAAGGTTTTTTGGGCGCTAAAATTGCTTATGTGGCCGCCACGTTTATTTAAATACCACTACGTGACTTCTTGTTTTTTTCCCCATCCCCATTCTACGCCAGCAACTTAACGGCTTCATTTCGTTAGGGCATTTAACGTATGACCAATGTAGCTAATATCTTTATTGATTAAAAAAACGATATTATGTACAATATTATATACTAGAAAGGTGCCCGCGCAATGCGACGGGATACAAAAATCCTACTAATCATGTAACAATTATGGATGCTCAAGGTTTGTTTGAAACCTTGAAAACTTTTGAACCAATCACCACTTTTGGTCAGCCGGTTTCTGAATGTTCAAATCATAGGTTTGGTTTACGGTTTATACCGAAAATTGACCATATGAAATCGGGCAGGACTGTAAACTTACTATTGAAGCTCAATGCGTGAAACCAAACCGTTAGTAGCGATTTAGTTTAAATTTTCAACGGTTCAGTTTCGGATTTCAATGATAAAGAATCAAACCAACGGTTTGGCTCACGTTTTAACTTAGAAACCGTTAAAACCGAATTGTGAACGCTCATACGTAACGTGTTAATGTTTTTTAATTGAAAAAAACTATAGTAATACCATATCCAAATTAAAGACAATAAAATGCTCATTTTTATAGTGCAGGTTTAAAAAAAATATATTAACGTATGAAAAGTTATGGCCGTTGAAAAATCGTTGGTGGGAAGTTGGTTTATAATTAAAATAAAAAGAAATACATGGTAAAGATGAAGGTTCAAAGTTGTAACTATTTTTTAAATTTATAAAAGTTGAGTAAAGTTGAAGAGGCAATGTTGTAACTATTTCTATGCATATTTTCTCATGGACAAGGTTGCGCTTATCTTACATGCTATAGAATGCGTACTTTATGCTTTAGAAGTTGTAAATTACTTAAAAAGTAAGTGTCTTCATTTGCCCATGTCTCATGTATTATATATAGTATAGATATAGATATTTTGTATAATTCACTCTTTGGTTCTCATATTTTATAAAATAGAAATGGATTAACGAGCCTACGATTTATCGTCTTGAGAGATGGATGAGGCAGTGATAATCAAAGTTGTTTGAATGAGAGTATAACTTTTAGTCAAGAACAGCCAAACATCACGACCAGAACTGTTTAGACAACGACCACCACTAGAACGGGTCGGGATCGCGTTGAGGCTCATAACCTCTTATTTCGTATGAGCTATCAACTACTTTTACGAATTGTCGATGATATAGAGTGCAAGAACCGGTTTGCTCGGTCAAGAGCAATAGAGCAAAGGCAAAGGCCCGATCCTCATCATCTCCAATATCGACTATAGTGTATCCCAAGAAGATAATACCTTAGGTAGGAAACTTGGATTCTAAAATCAACCGTTTACTCGGGTATATAGAGGAAAAACAAATCATTTTCAATCTTGCTTAAAAAACTTATCTTATTTACCACCCAAAGATCGTGCTGTATTCGAGCGAAGGAGGAACGAAATCTCTGTACCAAGTATCATGCCAACGTGGAGTCGTTTTTTATATAAAAAATGTTATAGTATCTTATTTCAAGTATCTTTTTTTTTCTATGTGCTTGTAACTTTAATTTTATTAAAATGGTCTAGTATTGTATTGTGTGGTTTTATTATTTAAATTATTATGCTGATTGAAAAAATGAATGAGTAATAATTGCATCTAGTTAAATAAAAATGAACAAGAAATAATTGCATTTAGTTAAAACCACTACACTTAATTTATAAGAGACTTTAATAAATTCATTTTTGCCTACATGACGCCTAAATAGCATATTATCTAAACAATTAGCTAAAACAACTATAGACAGTCTTAGGCCACTTCTTAAATAAATATAATCTAATCAACATACGTTTTCAAGAGTGCATGTAAGCTAGCTAGTGAAAACCGATATATAATCATTTTAATTGTAAACTCAGATACTCTAATCAACATACGTTTTTTTTAAGAGAGTATATCTTCTTCTCCATCGATCTCGTCTAATAGTGGTATGGTCAAGATATAGTCATTTTAATCGTTGTCACCAAACCATTATGTCACTTAGTTAATTGTTTGCGTTGTTAAAGTTTTCAACCGAAAATATTTAAACGCTTTTAAAATATAAAACAAGTGTTTTTGTATGTTATTTCTTATTAAACTCTAAAATTCTCTCACAAGATGGATGACGGTACTGATGTGCAATTTGGATACGAAATAGGCAAACCAATACCCCCGATCGATAAATTGTATCGTATCACTAATATTTAGTTTGGGTTATCTTCGAGTTGTGCACCTAACCTTTTGTATGACAAAATTGGTGATCCTTATTTGACAATCAACTTCGTTTGCCCACATAAGTTTCTAATGTCTTATCAGCTTTGGTTTAGATGTTAGGTATTGAACTACCAAAATAAATACTAGTAATAGAAGAAAGACTAATGACCAACAACACAATTCCATGAAACATGCCCAAAACAAGGTCAATGATCCATGTACAAACAATATTTCATTTATAAATATTTTACTAAAACTAAACGTAAATATTCAATTTATATTACACAACCACTTTAGAAATATGAAAATTCTCTTTCTCACGGTTGGTTGCTTTGAAGTCTTGTAAGGATATACGTACCAACCTCCTATTCAATTTATATTACACATAAAACATATTTTTCGGTTTTTTAGTATTTTATTATTTTAATCTTGTTGTAGCTTATAAGTATAAGCAATTATAAATGGGAAAGAAAATAAATTGATCACTTTATGACTGAGCAATCCAGAATATTTTGCTCAAACTAAACATAAAGAAAAAATGGAAGATTTCGTCTTCATCTCTACATTCTATCCGTTTACTCCAAATATTGTTCCAAACTTTCAAAATTGATGTTCCATTAAGTGACATGACACGTGATTAGGAAAGGGCCGGGTTCACTACTACGATGAATCTTTGACAACGAGACCGTTGAATTGTTGATCGAGCTATAACCAGATGGTGGATTGGCTTGACATGAGCCGGTAGGTGATAGTGTAGGTCCCGGCAAGGGTGGATCTAACAACGTGTCTTGAATCAACCAAACCCGGTGCTAGCGGCCGAATATCACACCAAGTCACCTTTGGTCTCAGATCTTGAGTTGTTTATTTTCGGTGGTGAGAAGTAAGAGTGAGAGAGAGAACAAGAGAAAAAGTAGAAAGAACAAATGACCAAAAAACTTCTTTCTTCTCATGGCATGCTCCCTGTTTATAGGAGAGCATGCATGAGAAGTGTTTATATTCATCATGCCCAATGGACTTTTTTACAAGTGGCCTTGGGCCTAATTACATACAAAATGGACCAACAAGCCCAACAACATATAAAAACCAATACAAAAGACTAAATAAACAAAACAGGACCTAACAATCTCCCTCTAGTCTTTAGTATTGGAACCCGTCGGTGTCATATTCCAAGCATTCATCCTCAGAAAGTGGAAGTTCAACAAGTCTATTGATGAACTTGTTGAAGGCTTCAACTATCCGGTCGGTGTTCTGACGACCAATGTCCTCGATGGCTCTCAAGGGTGAGTGGTAGAGCTTCAACACGTCTTCCATGTGCAGACCCATAAGCTCGTGCTCGTCAAATACACGAAGTTCGTGCATGTTCTTGCAATGTATGACGGCTTCACCCGTGGTGTTGTCAAATTCCCAGCCAATGAAGTCTCGGAGAGTGTTTGGAATATAGGGTTCGCCATGATAAATGGTGTGACTGTCTTTTGGCGCCCTATATATCCACATAGTTCGCGGCTCTCCGGTGGCTAGGTCGATTTCTTTCGGGTTCTTGAACTTCCTACCCTTGTTGAGCTCAAAATCCTTGTATCTAACCTTTGACTGATGATACAGATGAGTGGTGACCCAACCTTCCAAACTATCATCATTCTCTCCATGGCCCAGAGCTTTTCGTAGATAGTTGATGTCAAGTTCCGGTAGCGACTTTAGCTCGTGATGGGTCAGATAAATGAGATCTCCGCTGTATCTTCTGATGGCCCAGCAATTGTTCTCCCTGTTGTACTTTACATACACGATCAACGAATCATCGTCATAGGGGTAGTTGAAGGAGCGGGTACTTCCACGACTTGACAATATGTGAGTCTTTCTTTTTTTCCTTTGTGTTGCTTGTGACAAGTTGGCGGTTGGATCAGCAACGGGATCATGGACTGGTGCATCTGTAGCGACTTGAGATTGAGCCGGTGGTGTGTCAGGAGTCGGCAAGTAGTTGATGTCATTGTTGTCTACTGCCTCCTCCGTGTCATGTGTTATAAATGGCTCCAAGGTCATTCCAGCTTCAATAAAAGCATCCATCATACCTGCACAATCAC
Organism: Bidens hawaiensis; assembly: GCF_021521415.1. NCBI lineage: Eukaryota > Viridiplantae > Streptophyta > Magnoliopsida > Asterales > Asteraceae > Bidens > Bidens hawaiensis. The sequence goes on from NW_027500856.1 coordinate 37,505, forward strand.
CTGCAGGAAACAACTCTTTATACATTTCGTCAATTGTTGAATCGTCCTCCCTGACTTTGCTTGCGGTTGTGACGGGATCATCGCGTGGTTCCTGATCCTATGGAGGTGTTTGAGTGTTATCTCCAGCTTCGCCGCCACTACCACCTGCCGCTCCTGCCCCATGATCTGCACCGTCACCTCCGTCACCATCACCATCATCATCATCATAACTATCGTGGACATTTTCGTCCTCGTCATTCTCGTCTTCATCATCATCACTGTCTTCATCGTCACCATCATCTCCTTCGTCATCACCACCATCTTGGGCCTGAGGTTGTACTGTTTGTTCAGGACCCAAGCTGGTACCTACACCGCTTCCGGCTTGCCCAACCTGTTGTATAATGCGACCAAAAGTTGCCTCGCCTTCCGAACCCACAACCTGAGTGCCTTGCGGAGCCACACTTGGCCCTGCAGTAGGTTGTGTTCCACCCAACTGAGAAGTCTCACCAAACCTTCTCCAGCTTCCAAACACATTATTCAAGCGCGTCTCAAGCAGCTCGAACTCATCCTCTTGCATACCAATCAATTCTGAGGCTGACTGCTATTTTTCATTTAACTCTTTATTTATCTTTATCTGATTCTCATTTAGGCTTTCTTAGGCCACAACCTTCAATTTGATAGCCTCAATCTCGGTTCTGAATTGAGCGTTTTCTGCAATAAGTGTACCGAGAGAGGTAGAGGAGGCTAACTGTCCTTCAAGCAAAGAAACCCGGGAGTTAGTGGCCTCCTTCTCAATATCCCACTTGGTTGTTGCATCGTCAATTTTCTTAAACAACCTTTCTTCCAGAACAGTGGCAGCAGGTAGGTTCTTCTCAAGAGTCTCCACTCTATCTCCCAGTTTAGAGTGGGATGCCCTCAGATCTGCATTCTTCAAAGATTTATTGTTGAGAATATGTTGTTGATTTTGAATGCCAGTTTGGAGTTGATTGATCAGGAGTCGTTGACTTTCGATTAGAGCATTATTCACCTCCTTGTGCGATGATCCTATCGAGGATAGGATCAGCATACACCGGAGTTGTCAATGAATTTTCTTTGGTAATTGGTTTGGGTGAAAAGATAGTGGTTGGAGGTGTATCGGAGAGGATAGGTGGTGATGCTGTTTGGAAAGGTAGTGTGATGGATTGGGTCGGTGGTGGTGATGTTGTTGAGGTGGGTGGTGTTGAGAATAGGGGTGTGTAGACTCTAGGTTCTAAGGTAGTTGATGGTGGTTGTGTTGGCAGAGAGGGTATAAAGGTTTTGCTCCAAAGGCTTGTTGATTTGATGGGTGAGCTGAATATGGGTGAGGTGAATGGTGAGGTGGTCAAGGCTTCGGTTTGGGTTGGTTGTTCGAGTGGTGTTGTGATTTGAGATTGTTGTGGAGGTGATGTGGTTGTTTGTGGTTGGTCTTGAGGTGGTGAAGGTGGTATTTGTGGTAGGAAAGTTGAAATAGGTTGGTCTTTTGGTGAGGGTTCGGGTGATTCATCGGGTGAGTCAGGTAGTATGGTTTTGGGTGGTTTGGCTTTGGTTTTCACTCTGGTTTTAGGTTTCTTGTAAACGGGTATTTTGATTTTGGCCATGTCTAGGTCCCTAAGGGTTTTGGCTAAGGTCCTAGGTGAAACTACTGGAGGGTCAGGGGTAGAGGATGTCTTACCTTTCGTGGAAAGTTTGACAACGAGCTTGGGAGACTTCTTGGAGTCCGCAAGCTTCCGTATACGCTTCAAGGGCTACACATCTTCTTCCTCCTCTTCTCCACCCGCCATTTCTTTACCCGAAGAGCCACAAACAGAAGGCTTGTCGGCTACCTTCCGTTTCAAGTCGTGTTTGGCCTTTGTTCGGTCCTCTAGTGCTTCCTCAGACGAGTCTTGTTCAACATCAACCTTAGCTTCAGAAACTACAATCTCCCCACTTTCAACACCGGCCTCATCCACAGCAAGCTCTGTTTCCTCAAATAGACCAAATTTGGGTCCTGGTCTCTCAACTTGATACTGATGACCTTCTCTTTAGTGCTCAACAAAACCCCAAAGATCGACTGCTTGATTTCATTGACGTGGTAAGGCTCAGGCAGCGACTTCTTATCTTTAGCCTTCCTGTGAGGTGGTCTGGATGCATCGGGAATCATGTCATCAAGCAACAGTTGCACAAATCTTGGATACATGAGCCAGGTTGACTCATTCTTTGCATTTGCCATCATGCACAAGAACAACCTTCTTGAATAATTGAACTTCTCTCGAGTTGTCAGTGCAAACATAATCCTCACCCAATCTATCCTCATGCTATCAAAACCACATCTTAAGTCTGATAAGCAGTGAACCACAATGTGAAAGAGGAATCTCCAGTATGGTGGCAAGTGCTTCTTCTCCAGACTCTCCATTCTATATCATATCCCATTCTCGTCACAAACTCAACCAACTTTGCCCTGTCTCCCTTCTCATACACATAATCTGCCTTATCTTTGATCTTCAATGCACGCCTTATGTCTCCTTCAGTGATGGACAACTCTTTCCCAGCAACCTTTGTCTTGATAGATAGAGCGTCAACAGCAGGTGTTACAAAAGCCCAAAAGTCTATGACCCATTTTCAGTAGATGGCTGGGTTAGCAGTGATGGCATACTCAAGGGGTGACTGCTTTAGCCCCTTGATCATTGAAGTAAACACCTTGTCTGCTTTGGCTTTTGGTTCCCCGAGAGCACAATATAAGTTATGACCCTGAAATCATTCATTAAGATCATGAGAATCATCATTTAATCTTAAACAACCACAAGATAGATTATATACAAATCTTAAGTATGTACAAAATACTTAACTTAATAAATTACTTATAGATAATTAGTTATATATATTTTAGTTTTGACAAGCTAAATAGTTGATTTTAGTCTATGATTAAGTTAATAAGTCCAGTATATACAAGGTTTATATGTCCAAAATGGTCCAAGGTCAAACAGTCTAATAATGTCCAAAACAGTCCAGTAGTTATCAGTCCAGAAACTTAAAAAAATTTTCTAAGTGTGAATTTTTCGCATAGACATCGATTTCACTTCGCATGGTTATGCGAAGCGAACTAGAAATCCTAATCGCTTCGCATGGACGAGCGAAGCGAAGGAGATTCCCTATTCGCTTCGCATGAGACATACGAAGTGATGCAATAAGGTATTTCGCATCGCATGTGGATGCGAAGCGAAACAGAAAGTTATTTCGCATCGCATGGTGATGCGAAGCGAACAAAAATGTATTTCACATTGCATGTTCATGCGAAGCGAAATAGATCCTTCCTCACTTCGCATGCTTCATGCAAGCGAAACACACATCTTATGCGAAAAACTTGGACTTTGCTCCTTTTTGAATCTTCTACTTTCCAGATGGTCGCCCAGACCCGAATTGAGGATCTGCAGACTTTGAAGCCAAAACCCTTTGGTTTACTTGGTCAATCGGACTCTAATAGTCAAGAACAAACCCTAGATCTACAAACTGTACAAAATTAACCTAAAATCAACAACTAAAGATGATATTCATGATCTATCTGCTTCATAACAGATGTATGACAAGATTTGAACACCAGAAATTGAAGATCCAACCCTAGATCTAGCCGACGGTTCGTTTGAATTGCCGTATAGATCTACGGGAACCCAAAAAATAAGAAGATAAGATGATTGTGGTGTTATACCGGAGGGGTAGGATCCATATTCATGATCAAGGATGTGATATAGAGACTGGATCTTGAAGATTTGAAGAGGAAAAGGTTAGGGTTTGAAGGATGAGGAAGAGAGAGAAAATGAAAAGTTGTTTGGTGAATAGTGAAAGATATTTTATGTAGCACTTATATATAGGGTCAGGCTATCTCGCGATAAGATCAAAACATCGCGAGTACTCACCGAAAATACGCTCTCAGTCCTCGGTCTTTAAAAACATTTACAATTTCAAACCCGTAAAACATTTACTCACCGATTCCGAGCACTTGTTTATTAATGTGAGTTTTCTTTTGTCGGTTCGTAACTGTTAATGTTTGCAAGATCGATCTCTTTGAGAAAACAAAAGAAATAAAAAACAACTTAATTTAAAGATAATAAAATAAAATAAAATAAAATAAAGAAAAGTAAAATTAAAAATAAAAAAAGATAAAAATAAAATTAAAATTAAAAATTAAAAATTAAAACATAGAATATTAAAATACAAAGTAAATAATATTTTAGAAAATAAAAACAAAACAAAATAAAATAAATTAAATTAAAAACAATTCTAAAAATAAAATTAATATTGAATTAATTCACATGATTCTTTTTATTGATTAACTAATCAATTAATAAGAGCGATCGCGACATGGAATCATATTGATTTGCAAAGCCCTAGATCGCGTTCCATTTTGATATTATTGTGACACAAGTTCATCATTGATTGTAGATATTTTCCATCTGTTTAACTTGACAAGTGTTTTGATGTTAACATGATACATTTAAGGTTCAATTAGGCACGGTACTTATGTGGACCCCACTTAATCAGACATATTACTGATTCCATCATATCTTGGGCCTAGTTTGTGTTGACATATCACCTCAACTTGACTTAAACCTTTCTTAGGTGCTGTTTGTTTTTGAAGACAAAAATTGTCTGCAATCTAATTTCATGTCTGCAACTGAAGATGTGGTCTTAAGGTCTGCAATCTGAAAATATAATACTGTTTGTTTTATAAACTGGGTATCGTCTGCATAAGCTGAAAATTAGTTACCTATCATACATATCACAGTAGATAGAAGTCATTTAACGTCTGTAGACTAGTAAAATAGTTGGTGGTGGACGGTGGGCGGTGGTGGTGGTGATGGACAGTGATGGTGGTGGGTGGTGGACGGTGTTGGTGGCGGATGGTAGGTGGTGGTGGTGGGTGGTGGTGGAGGATGGTGGGTGGTGGTAGTGGACGATGGTTGTGGCCGACGGGTGGGTGGGTGGGTGGTGGTGGTGGTGGTGGGTGGTGGGTGATGGACGGAGTTGGTGGCGGATGGTAGGTGGTGGTGGTGGTGATGGACGGTGGTGGTGGGTAGTAGGTGATGGACGGTGTTGGTGGCGGATGGTAGGTGGTGGAGGCGGACGGTGGGTGGTGGTAATGGACAATGGTTGTGGCCAACGGGTGGGTGGTGGTGGTGATGGACGGTGGTGGTGGGTAGTGGATGGTGGTGGTGGTGGTGGTGGTAGTGCACGGTGGTTGTGGTGGACGGTGGGTGGTGGTGGTGATGGACGGTGGTGGTGGTGATGGACGGTGGGTGGTGGCGGTGATAGACGATGGTGGTGGCGGACGGTGGGTATTGGGCGTGATGGACGGTGGTGGTGGGTGGTGGTAGTGGCGGACGGTGGGTGGTGGCGGTGCACGATGGGTGGTGGTGGTGTTGGACATTGGGTGTTGGTAGGATGTTAAGAAGTGTGAAGATGTGTGAAGAAGTTAAACAATAGCTTCTTTTTTAAGACCATAAAAGCAGTTTGCGGATCTTATTTAAAAAAAACAAACAGTCTTCAGAAGCTTATATCTGCGTGCCCGCAGACATAAGCCTTCTATAGATATTTTAAGCAAAAACAAGCACCACCTTAGTTGATCACAGTATACTTATTCACACACTTGACACTTTGACTTAGTATACTTGACTCTTTGTACACTTGACTCGATCTAGAAAGATCAAAATAAAGCAGAAGTTCAGGCCATAACAATCAAGTCGGATAATGCCATATTATCGCGGAGAGAAAGTCCAAGGCTTGAACAAAAGAAAGAAAATAAAAAAAAGCAGAAGATTCATGGCCTTAACAATCAGGTCGGATAATGCTATATTATCGCGCAGGAGAAATCCAATGCTTGAATCAAAATAAATGAATAAATAAAGCAGAAGTTAAAATTCCTAAAACTGACTCTTTTTCTGACTCTTTTTCTTTCTTTTCTGACTCTTTTGTTTTTCTTTTTCTTGCTTTTCTTGACGCTTTACTCGACTTGACTCAAAAAAAGATTAAAAAGTGACACTGACACATATTCATAAGACTTCTGTGATCAGGTAAAGAGAGGCTTGGGTATTACATGTATAATTACATTTGAACCTTCATGGATATGACTTTAACGGAATCATGCAACCGCTTTTAAATGTGTAACCACTAGCACTGGCGAGAATTTATGTTTATATCACCCAACACTTACTTGTTTGTCAAGCCTATCTACACATCTATGAGTGACCTTGTAGCTTTTTGATCTACTCTTTTCATGCGCTAGGATCATTACATGCCAATGTACTATCATTTTCCATAAGTCGGATCAAATTCTTAAACAAATTTCAAATGTCCGATTCCCTCTAAACAGGAGCTCCCTCTAAACGGGATAATTCTTTTTAAATTTTCTTAAATATTTCTTAAATAGGAGTAAAGATGAAATTAATATTATATATAAAATAAAATCTTTTGTTAAGTCAAGTGACTCGATTTTAGTTTTTCTTAAAGTAGATTTTAAAATCTTTTTGGTGAGTTAAAGTTAACTCAATTTTCTCCCTCTAAAATTGTGACATATTTTAAAAATATTTATAATTTTAAAATAAAAGATAAAATTGACTCAAAAGAAATCATGCCCAAAGATTCAACGAGAAATAAAAATCGGGCACGACTGAAAGCTTTTGTAAAGAGATCTGCAAAGTTAAAATCAGTATGGACCCTTTTTATGTTGACAAGCTTACAATCAAAACAATCACGAATAAAGGGTATTCGGATGTCGATGTGCTTAGTCTTTGAGTGTTGGACTGGGTTTTTAACAATCGCAACAGCAGCCTCATTATCACATTTGATCGTGGTATCATAGAAATTCAAACTGTAATCCAGTAGTTGATGCTGGATCCAAATGACTTGGGAACAGCAACTGGATGCAACTATGTACTCGGCTTCTGCTGTAGAGATGGACACAGTGACTTGCTTCTTGCACTGCCATGAAATTAACCTATCTCCCTGGAATTGACATCCTCCCGATGTTGACTTTCTGTCTAAGTTGCATCCCCCATAATCATTATCAGTAAAAGCATGAAGTTCGAAGGGGGACTGGTGAAACGGCCGGTGCTGTATACATTCCTCGAAATTGCTTGAACAGTCCTTCATAGTAAAACATCCAATTCAGACCGGTGTGTGGATCTGTAGGGTTCAATTCTTGCCAATCAATGTTGAACGATTCCAAGATTACTCTTGTTTTCTTGTTATAAACCCGATAAGCTCTTTTGTCTGCTGAATAACCCACAAAGTAGCACTCATCCGCCTTTTCAGCAAACTTGGAAGTTGTTGCAACATTTTTTTGGAGCACGGTGCAGGGACATCCAAACGTTCTGAAGAAGTTAACCCTTGGCTTCGTTCCATAAAAGACTTCATAAGGAGCCTTATTCAATCTTTTATTCAGCAACACATGGTTCTGGGTAAAGCAGGCAGCGTTGACGGCTTCACCCCAGAAAAACAAAGGAAGTTTCGAGTATAACAACATTGTTCTTGAGGCTTCAACTAATGTACGGTTTCGTCTTTCAGCCACCCCATTTTGTTCGGGGGTGTAAGGTGCGCTGAATTGACGAAGGATCCCTTTGTTGTGACAAAACTGGTTGACGGTCTTGTTGCAGAATTCTGTTCCGTTGTCACTTCTGATACACTTAACTCTTTTATCAGTCTGATTCTCAACCAAGATAATAAACTTGAGTAGAAACTGAGATGTCTCGTCTTTGTGCCCTAGCAGAAAAGTCCAACTAAAACGTGAAAAATCATCAATAACAACCAGACAATAGGCTTTTCGACCTATTACCATTGGTTGGATTGGACTAAAGAGGTCCATATGTAACAGTTGGAGAGTGGAGTTTATGGAATTGACAGTCTTGGGTCTGTGAGGGAGTTTGTGTTGTTTGCATTTAGAGCAAGAAAGACATTTTTCAACACAATGAAAGGATTTCACAGGCAAACCCCTCACATGGTCACCTTTAACCAACTTATTCAAGTTCTTAAAGTTGACATGACCTAATCGTCGATGCCATAAGGATGAATCGTTCTCCGAGGCCTTGGACATCAAACAAGAAGCAGTACGCATTGAATAATTACTTCTCATGTCCAGAATGTAAGCATCATTGTGCCTCGGAGTACGCAACATAATCCACTCATCCAGGACTTTAAAACCTGGTTTGAGAATAAGACAATCATTTTCTGTAAACAAAGTTGAGAAATGCTTATCACAGATTTGGGACATGCTGAGCAGATTGTGGTTGAGCTGTTCCACAAGATTGACTTCATCAAAGGTTAAAGTACCATTGGAGACCTCGCCTTTCTTCGTGATTTCTACTCCTACGTCACCAGCAAAGGAGACATGTCCGCCATCGAATGGTTTCACATCAAACAGTAGGGACTCATATCCTGTCATATGTCGGGTGCAGCCACTGTCCAAGTACCAAATACTGTTGACAGGCCTTCCAGGCTGACCCTACACACACGAACAACTAGTTAGTGGAGGGTTTCTCGAGACGTACTTGTCTCGGGAAAATTAAACAGAAAATCACCTAGTTGAATTTTATGATTCTTAAAAATAAAATCTTTTGGAGAATTGGAATCAGAAGAACAATCCCTCAAGAAACTTGAGTTATAATTTCCTCGGGTTTTGAAAGGTTTTCTGGATTGCCTTCGTTTTGGTTTGAACTTGACAACAAAGTCCTCAATGTGTTTCTTGAACATTTGAAGAATTCTTAGGCTTTTCAGCTTCAGAACCCTTTGCTAACATTTTCTTTTCCCTCTGGGTTAGCCAAAACGGTTTCTTTGGTTTTTGCATCCTTTTTGAATCTGTCTCACTGGCAGAAGAGTGAGTTTGGTGATTCATTTTCTTAGGTTTGGGATCAATCTTGGGAAATGCCTGACCAAATGCACTGTTTAAATCTCTTTGTTGCTTATGCCAGTTCTTACAATGTCTTGCAAGATGAGACGAATTTACACAAATAAAGCAACACTTTCTTTGGTTGCGTTTATAGACATTTTGCTCATTGAAATATGTGTGATAAGGTGATGTAGTCGGGTTAACATGTTTGCAAACCCTATCTAACTGATAAACATGATCATTTAAAAATTGAGTAGCAAAATAATTTGAATGCCTAGGTTTCTGTCGAGAGTAGTAATAAGCACTATCAAACTGATCGTTATGTTGAGAACTTTTGTTGAAATTTGTATTTTGAGAAAATGAAGTTTTCTTGGGTGGCACATATTTACAGGAAGTACTTGGTTTTTCATTTTCAAAACAAGATTTTGAAAATGAAAATCTTGTGATGAATCAAGTACTTGATTTTTGAAAACAAAAATCTTGTTTTGAAAATGAAAAACCAAGTACTTGGTTTTTCATTTTCAAAACAAGATTTTTGTTTTCTCAAATTCTTAACAGGATGATCAGTTAATGAGCAGCTAGCACCATTCTGTCCATCAACCTTGTCTTTGATTGTTTCATCATAAACTGTTTCACAATCTGAATCAGATGAAGAACATTCATTTTTATTACAAATATTTTCACAACTTTCATCACAAGAAGTTTCAAAAAATACATCATTTGACCTTGACATTAAACTTCCTAACATAGAGTCGCACACTTTATGACAAACTGGATTGCTAATTGATTTGGTGAATGGCGATGTGGTGAACGGTATGTTTCTTGTAGACGACCACTTTGCATCTATATTATTTGACATCGGTGCCGATATGAGTTTTATGTCTTTTGAATTTGAGTCCTTGCTTGCTAAACCTCGGTCTAAACTTAATAGCTCGTACACTGTTGAAGTAGCGAATGGTAGATCCGTAACGATCGATTCCGTTATTCGAAGTTGCAAGATTAATCTTGATGGCCGCACGTTCTCAATCGACCTCATTCCGATGCAATTGGGAAGTTTCGACATCATAGTACGCATGGACTGGTTGTCCTCTCACCGTGCCGAAATTGTTTGCTTCGAGAAGATTATTCGTATTCCGATTGCCGATGGTCAAACTCTTCGTGTTATTGGTGAAAAGGCTTCTCCTTCGAGCCTTAGCCTCATAACTTGCTCTCAAGCCCATACGTACTTACGCAAGAAGTATGTAGCATTCATGGCTCACGTTGTTGAGAAGAAGGAGAAAAAGATCGAAGACTTTCCGGTTGTTCGCGAGTATCCCGAAGTGTTTCCCGATGACGTTTCTGGTCTTCCTCCCGTTCGAGAAGTTAAGTTCCGCATCAATCTCGTGCCTGGTGCAACTCCGATTGCGAAGGCTCCTTACCGTCTTGCACCCTCCGAGATGCAAGAATTGTCTACCCAACTCCAAGAACTTTCGGAAAAAGGGTTCATTCGCCCTAGTTCGTCTCCATGGGGCGCACTTGTTTTGTTTGTCAAGAAGAAATATGGTTCCTTCCGTATGTGTATCGACTACAGCGAACTCAACAAGCTTACGGTCAAGAATCGTTACCCCTTGCCTCACATCGATGATCTCTTCGATCAACTTCAAGGAGCTTCTTGCTTCTCCAAGATTGATCTTCGTTCGGGTTATCATCAACTACGCGTGCATGAAGATGATGTACCCAAGACCACCTTTCGAACCCTATATGGACATTACGAGTTTAGGGTTATGCCTTTTGGGTTAACCAATGCACCCGCGGTATTCATGAACCTCATGAACCACGTATGCAAGCCTTACTTAGATAAATTCGTGATTGTCTTTATTAATGATATTCTCATATATTCTAAGTCCAAAACCGAGCATACAAAGCACCTTCATTCCATCCTTGATCTCTTAAGGAAGGAACAACTTTGCGCGAAGTTCTTGAAGTGTGAATTCTAGTTGAGCGAAATTCCGTTCTTGGGGCACATAATAAACGAAAAGGGTATTCACGTTGACCCCGCCAAAATTGAAGCCATCAAGAATTGGAAGACTCCAACCTCTCTCACCGAAGTTCGTTCGTTTCAAGGTCTTGCGGGTTATTATCGTCGCTTCATCCTCAATTTTTCCAAGATCGCTTTACCCCTAACTGCCTTGACTCACATGGATAAGCCTTACGTGTGGGGACCAAAGCAAGATGAAGCATTCCAAACTCTCAAACGTACGCTTTGCAATGCGCCGATCCTTGCTCTCCCCGAGGGCAACGAGGACTTTGTTGTTTATTGCGATGCTTCTAACCAAGGCCTCGGTTGTGTCCTCATGCAATGAGGCAAAGTCATCGCTTACGCTTCTCGGCAACTCAAAGTTAATGAAAGGAATTGCACAACGCATGATCTCGAGCTCGGTGCTGTTGTTTTTGGGTTGAAAATTTGGAGACATTACCTTTATGGCACAAAATGTGTGGTATTCACCGACCACAAGAGCCTTCAACACATTTTTGACCAAAAGGATTTGAACATGCGGCAACGACGATGGGCCGGATTACTTAGCGATTACGACTGTGAAATCCGCTACCATCCCAGTATAGCGAACGTTGTAGCCGATGCCCTTAGTCGAAAGACCCATGTGAAATCTATCTTGCTTCATAGTGTGACCGTTCAAACCGATCTTCAACTCTGAATCTTTGAAGCCCAACATGTCTCAGTCACCGAGGGTAATATGCACAACAAAATGTCTTGTAGCGCTGAGCTTCAACTCGAAACTAAGCATGTTGGTTTGTTATATTACCTTAATCGTTTGTGGGTTCCCAATCGTGACGATCTTCGTACTTTCATCATGGATGAAGCTCATAATTCACGACATTCTATTCATCCTGGTGCGGATAAAATGTGTTTCGACTTACGGTCCACATTTTGGTGGCCCGGCATGAAGAAAGACATTGCATTGTACGTCGCAAAGTGCCTTACTTGCACTAAAGTTAAGGCCGAGCATCAGCGACCATCTGGTTTACTAGTGCAACAGCACATCCCGATTTGGAAATGGGAAGATGTAACCATGTATTTCGTGTTTAAACTCCCAACCACTCGAAATCGCTATGATGGAATTTGGGTTATTGTTGACCGTTTGACTAAGTCCGCGCACTTTATTCCGATCAATGAAAAGTTCTCGGTTGATCAACTCGCTCAAATCTATGTTCAACGTATCGTGTGTCGTCATGGTGTACCCTTGCGTATTATTTCCGACCGTGATAGTCGTCTTACTTCTCGCTTTTGGTCATCTTTGCAAGTTGCGTTGGGAACTCGTTTGAACCTTAGCACCGCCTATCACCCTCAAACCGATCGGCAATCCGATCGAACGATTCAAATGCTTGAGGATATGCTTCGGTCTTGTGTTTTGGATTTTGGTGGAAACTGGGATTCTCACCTTCATTTGATCGAGTTTTCCTACAACAATAGTTTCCACACAAGCATCGGTATGGCTCCATTCAAAGCACTCTATGGTCGTAAGTGTCGTTCTCCGATATGTTGGAATGAGATTGGTGAAACCCTAATCACCGGTCCCGAAATTGTCCAAGAGACCATTGATCGAATTGCGCAAATTCGACAAAATCTTTTAGCCGCTCGAAGTCGTCAAAAGAGCTACACGGATAATCGTCGACGACCTCTTGAGTTCAACGTTGGTGATCGTGTTCATCTCAAGGTATCTCCTTGGAAGGGTGTTTTTCGTTTCGGTAAGAAAGGTAAACTATCTCCTCGCTATGTTGGACCTTTCAAAATTCTCGATTGTGTTGGTAGCGTGGCCTATACTCCTGAAATTCCGCAAGAACTCACAAATGTTCATCCGACGTTTCACGTGTCGAATCTTAATAAATGCTTAGCCGAGGAAAATCTCCACATACCACTTGACGAAGTGCACATCGATGAGTCTATGCACTTTGTTGAGAAACCGGTGGAAATTATGGACCGCAAGGACAAAGAGACCAAACGTAGCCGTATACCTTTGGTAAAGGTTCGTTGGGAATCTAAACGTGGCGCTGAATTTACCTGGGAGCGGGAAGACAAAATGCGAACTAAGTATCCCCATCTGTTTAATACGGATTCTTTTGCTTAATTTCGGGACGAAATTTTCAAAAGTAGAGAATGCTGTGACATTCGTCGATTTTTGATTTGTATTTGTATACGTTAACCCGACCCATTGGGTCGTTTCGATGTATTAATATTTATCATTAATAAAGTATTCCTGACCTTTAATGTCAACGTTCGTTCATTTAGTACTATGTTCGATTTGTTTATGAAAACCTGAGTCTTATCGTGAATCGAGCCTTACGGGTTAAATACGTAATCATCCAAAATCATAATTGTTTAGTATAAATTATAATATCTTCAAAGTCCAAGGTTTAAATGGTAAGTATAATTTAAATATGTTTTAAAAAGAAACTTCATAGTTGAGGGACCAATATGTAACTTATTCAAAATATAATATAAAATAATAATATTAGCCAAAAATAACCAGCCATGACCCTGTACTTTACGTTTTTCCGGTGGCTATTTTCCGGCCACCGGAAACAGCTCCGACGACCCTCTTTCAAGCCATATCACGCGTCTTTGACCTATTTAAATTTAATAACAACTTTAATATTTGATTTGGAAATATAATCAACTAATTAATTGCGTAATAACGTCCTAAAAGCCGCGAATTAAACCCGCGATACCCGCCAGAACTTTGGGATAATCAAATCAATGTGTTGAATGCGTATACGCTCCTCATCATAGTATAAATAGGTGCCTAACATTCAAACCAACTTGCTCATTCTCTCCAACCCCCTTCTAATACACAGATTTCTCTGTAATTGGTAGCTCTTAATATTTTATTCCGACGACCTTAATCTCGGCCAAATTAAAACGTTAGAAGGTAATTGATATATGCTTTTTACTGTCATTACATCAATGATTAAAAACCCTAAATTAATTTCACCAAACCTTGAACAGATTAGTCGATTGTAAATTCCAGGGTTCATAGTGTAGAAGATGAACTTTGTCATAATATATAAGTAATTGTTTTCATATGCTAAATGAATGATTAACATGGTCTAGTGGTTAAGTTTCTGGTCTTGTATACGCGAGACCCGGGTTCGGAACCCGGGTCAATCACACTTTAAACATTTTCTTTTTCTTGTATATTAATGAAATATTGTTTAATTCAGAATGTTTACTTAATTAACTAAACTGGTTCCATTAATGAATGTCATTCCTAGTCCAACTGGTTAACACGCGAAACTTGTAACATAAGGACCCGAGTTCGAAACCCTGGTCAGACACATTTTATTATTTAAATTTCAGTTTTTATTAATACCCATTAAATCATTTTAATCAATTAAAAATCAAAATAAATTTATAAATACCTTTTTAAACAAAATAAAAATTATGTAAAGTAACTATAAAATATATCTCACCTTTTCACAATTAAAAACCAAGTTTCTCGTTTTCATAAGCCGCTATTAAAAATCTTTTAATAAACGTAAAGTAAACTTTAAATCCCTAAAAATCGTTTTGTCAATACAATAATTATAATTATAACTTATAATCAATAGTTCAAGCTTTTCGAGCATATAAACTTCGTTTTCTCGCCATTAAAGTGCTTAATTAAAATTAACAACCAACCTTTCGTTAAAGCTTAAATAATCAAAAATATAAAAGTAATATAAAATAACACCTTTCAAGATATGCAATAATAAACCCTGTACGACTATCGATTAAGTCTTGTCTTTACTCAATTTAGTTAGCGCGGATCGCTTGATTCGCCTTACGTGACGTGTTCGTTGTAGTTATTCTCAAACGCTTTCAAGTACTTATTCCCTTTTCGCCTCAATCATTAAGGTGAGTTTTTCACCACCCCTTTTTAATGTTTTAATGTTTTGGGATAGCATATGTATCCTTATAAAAATTCAAGCATTGTTTCTTCTATTACAAAACTACAATTCGTATATGGACTTGTGTGCTACTTGTATTACTTGCACGAATATTACTTGCACGATTGGGAAGCCTCATTAAGTATGATCATACGCCCCCCTTTGCACTCTGGTCCATTTGCATCGAGTGGAAAAGGGCCTCATTATCCAAGTACGTTGGTTGTTACAAATTGGAAAGGACCTTACTTGCGCGATTACCCAAGTACGTTGGTTGTTACCAACTGGGAAGGGCTTACTTGCTCGTTTATCACATGTCTATGAATTGCATGGTTTTTATGTACGTATTTAAACTGGGGAAACTCACCAGCTATATTTATAGCTGACCTTTATTTTATACATATGTTACAGGTACTGTGATTAGAAGATGAATGACTAGAAGACGCTTAGAATACCTAAAATATTTAATAAACGAGACATTTTTTTTATTTATCTTTGATTTAAACTTGTATTGTTGACTTGTTGAACTTGTGTACTTGGCAATTTAATGAATTAATGTTATTATGGTCACTTAATAATGCCACGTCTGTTTGTGCAATCTATACGTCACACTCGGCCATTTCCGCTTTAGCCAGGGTGTTACACAAGGGCTCTAGAGTTTGAGCTTGAATTGCCCTTGTGTGGATGACCTCCAATTCTTAGAGCTGAACTGCTTAGCTTATGCACCTCATGCTTCTTTTCAGCAGACTTGCTATTTTCTTCATCAGTCACACGAATATCATTTGCTAGCTTGGGAGGATTGGTGCATTCTCTTGAAAAGCGACCCATCTCACCATAGTTATAACACCTCAGCTTCTCTTTATCAAACCCAATCCTTTTTCTGTCAGAGTCCTTGAAGCTATCTTTTCCATAAGTCTTCATGAAGTTTGTGGCTCTGTGAACTGCCATAGCCATTTGGTACTTGATGTCTATCTTTTCAAGATCCTTATGGTTGATGTCTTTGAGATCTCCTTGCTCAAACTGTGGTGGCAACAGATTTCCTTACATTAACTCTTCATGGCTTGACAAGAATGCATGAACCAGTGAAACATTTGAGTCATTCAACATTGGAAGTGCTTCACAGTAGCTGGAACTTTTACTTTGTTGAGTCTTGGAAGAAGAGGAAATCCCATGAGCTTTCAAGGCTTTTTCAACTACACTATCAACTGCCTTTTGAAACGAACTAGAACCAGATGACACAGACTGATTGCCGGTTGAGATGAAAGATGTCTCCTGTGGTGGCACAATTGAAGAGTACTTTGGAGTGGTTACTGGATACATGTTCTGCTGAGTTTTGCTTATGAAAGCAGTATGCATAGTTGATGCAGTACTCACCCCAGCTTGATTCAGAGAACTCAGATGATTGTTCATCCTCATCTGCTCATCCATTTCAAATGATTTGATAGTGGATATCAAATCAGTATTTGACATAGCATTCAAGTTGGTAGTTCTCTTTATTGTAACAGTATTGGTACTCCAGCTATACGGTAAAGAGTTCATCAACTTGTGGTTGATTTAAGATTTCATGATGTTGACACTAGCAGCTCTGATTCTCACCATCAACTTTACAAACCTTTTTATCAAATCCCTCACACTTTCACCTTGACGATAGTTAAACATGTTGAATTCTTCTTTCAAAAGAGCTTTCTTGTTTTCCCTAATCTCTGAATTTCCTTCAACTTTTTCAACCAGTGCTTCCCACAAACCCTTGGCACTTCTGTGTTCACATAGAGTTTTAGTATTTTTATTGGAAAGACAAACAGTTAGAGTGAGATAGCTTTCTTATCTTGCTCTATTAAGGACCTATCCTTTTGATCATAATCTTCAACGGGTTTTGGTTGTTCCCCATTTGCAGTTACTATCATGGGAACGTGAGGAGCTATCTCAAAGCATCTCATTAACTCAGAGTCAGTCAACGAAATAAAGTTTATGAACCTCCATTTAAAGTCAGCAAAGTTATCATCTAAGGTCATGTATTTTGGAGGTTTTGTATTGGTCCCCACTTCGTTCTCAAGCAACAAGTACCCCTTCAACAACTCAGAATCTGTACTAGTCATGATTACCACAGTCTCAAACACTTACAGTTCTTTAAACAGTTGAAATTTTAACAAAAAACAGAAATTTCGCGCGAAAAAACTTGTGCGAAGCGAAATGGTTCCAGGCGAAGCGAAACTGTGTGATGCGAAGCGAAAAAATTCAATGAGAAGCAAAACAATTCCAGGCGAAGTGAAACGGTTATGCGATGCGAAATGTCGTGCGATGCGAAAACCTTAAGCGAAGCGAAAAATCCACTAACGGAGTTTTACCGTCAGAGGGTGTGAACTAACAGGATCGGAATCATCAGTTATAATCAAACCATAAAATAAAGTTTCAAAACCATGAAAACGTTTACGAGTAATTAAATGCGGAAGCGTAAAAACCTTTAACCAAAAGTTGCGTCACGCAGGACGACTTAAAACCAATGATAACCGTTAAAAATAAGTTTGCATAACAAAAGCGTTTTCAAGCAATGCATGGTCCTAAACCGCGCGCCCGCCTCGGCTACCTGAGAATAACATACTAAAAGTGTCAACACAAGGTTGGTGAGTTCACAAGTTATATAAAAATAAATGTTTAGCGTTTGCGTTCAGCGTTTTGCGTTACAGCGTTTTGCGTTACAGCGTTTTGCGTTACCAGATAGTGTTATGTCAATTATATATCTATAGGTAGCTAGCCTATAAAGCAAGTATTACTAAGTGTTCGACACCGAAGCTGACTGTTTATCAATTTGCCTTGCCACCAGGTCATCCAGACCATGGTATGTGTTAGCCAAGATTACACCCGCTCGACCTCCAGTCGAGTTTAGCATTGGGTGGGGTTTGTCAAACCCAGTAGTACTACTCAACAATGACTCGCTATTCCAAATATTAACCGGTTCGATGTTATGAAGGACTTTTGTTATTGCGTTTGCCACTTAGTCTTTACAAGTGATATATAATCTATATTAACAAAATCTCAAATGCGTTTCGGAGTATGTTATCTCCCCCAAGTGAAAAGCGTTTAAAACAGTTTAAAAGGGGAAAGTGAAACTCACTGTTTGCGAAGAAATTCCCAAATTAAATCACCAAGATGCGCGTCACAGAAAAACTCTCTCTAGCGTTCTAAAACAACCAAGAGATTTTTCTAAGTGTCGGAATATTATCGAGTCTCTAGACCCGGCACATATTACCTATGCACATAACATGTTTCGTGTTTCGTTTGTGAATCGTGTGTGACTTTAACAAATGTATTTGTGATACATTACATGTGTAAGCAATCATATACGTGTCATGTATTCATAAAGCACATCACTAGCAATTACTTACCGTAAGGGCATTTTGGTCAAATTATGACAATCAATTAGCAATTATTCCCCGCAAGGGTAATTTGGTCAAAACATAACAATTATATAGCAAGTATCATGTTTCATGCGTTTTCACAAAACTCAGCAGCTAGTTTCACTGAGACAGAAATTCTACTTGAAAGATTGTACTATTCCACCGATCATAGCATCTCAATTAATTTACCAAAAATCATCACAGAAGCATATATGTCATAGGTTTCCAGAACATATTTTATTATATTTTTATTCCACATAGTTTTCTCACAATCATCAAATCATTACAGAAAACTCACAAAGTCAAATTCATGCGCAACGGAATGTTATTTGCAATTACCATTAAACGAAAAATCCAATAAATGCAAGACCACTTGGGTTAGGTTCCTAACTCAATAAGTCAACTTTCAGAAGTGGAACCAACCCAATTGGTCTCGTAGTTCATGAGATATAACATTTACAAAACAACCTAACAGCAGGTCTAACAGCTCAGCTTTGCACAACGTTTTTGTAAAATCATAAAAGTTAACCTTTACTTGTCCAAAAATTACAAATTTATACTCTATAGAAACTAGACTCAACCTAGTTTACGGTAAGTACCAATAATCTCAACCAATTTTAACGTTTACACTTCGTTACAGTCACTTAAACATCAAATACACATTCTGTCCAGAAACTGTTTGCATCCAAACTCAACATATTAACTATCTATGAACTATCATGCATTCATATAACACTATAGACTCCATAAACACCATCCATGCACATCAATTACACATTACAAACATGATTAGGGTTTTCGTTTGAACTCAAATCAAAGACACAGCGATTAACATGTAACAATATCAACACTAGTTATCAAATCATTATCCAATCAACAACAATCGTATTAACTATACACACATACAAAATCGGCTCATTAGGGTTTTCAATTAACCCATTAAACATCAAAATCAAGTAATAAGGATGTATAGGATAATCAATTATACCTTCCTAGCACCTAATTCTTCAATCAAGGGCTTGATTTGATGGTTGTATGTGTGTGTGAAGGTGACGGCAGCCAAGGAGCAAGGGGGGTGGGGTTTCCGATCGGCACTTGTGGGGGAAGAAGAATAATAGTTAGGGTTTGGTTAATGATGTATTTATAAACATAACATGTTACATTCAAGTCCCTCCACTTCTAAGTATTACTTTTCTAGCCTAACTAACTTGTTTACATCTTGAGTTAACGTTTATAACCATGTTATCACATAACACATAAGTCTAACACATAATTATCACATAATTACTGTTTTGACGTTTTTCGTTTATTCATCAATCGTTTGCGTCAACTCGTTTACGTTTCGGTGCAATTCCCGAAAGACTACACATGTAGTAAGTGTTAAGCGTCATTCAAACCCTAGTTTAAATGCAATGAAGTGTGCGTTATAGATTTAATGATCTTAAGTTTGAATTGACGGAGTTGAGTTAACGGAGTTAACCTGAAATTGACGATTGTCACATCATTCCCATGTTAAAGAATTTTCGTCCCGAAAATTTGAGTCAAGTCGTGATGAGTGTTTGAAAGAGTAAGAAAAAAATTTCAGTTTGTCATATCATCCCCTAGTAGAAAGAAATTTCATCCCGAAATTTAATTCATACCTCGGTGATTTCTGACGGTTTGCCGGGGTTTCGCGGTTTTTCTGTGTTTGGTTAAGCCCTTCAAAAGGTGAGGATACTTTTTCATCATTTGATCCTCGCGTTCCCACGTGAACTCCGGTCCACGTCTCGAGTTCCAACGAACTTTAACGATTGGAATTTTGCTGTGCTTGAGCGTTTTGGTTTCCCAATCCAAAACCTCGACTGGTTCCTCAATGAAGCGTAATGTTCATCAACTTGTAGTTCATCCAAAGGGACTACTTGGGTTTCATCGGATAAGCATTTCTTCAAATTGGATACGTGGAATACATTGTGTACGCCACTGAGTTCTGTTGGTAGGTCCAGTCGGTACGCCACTGGACCAATGCGCTCAGTTATCCGGTAAGGACCAACATACCGTGGGTTGAGTTTATTTCGCTTACCAAAGCGAACCACACCTTTCCAAGGTGAGACTTTGAGTAACACTTGATCGTTCACTAGAAATTCGAGAGGTTTTCGGCGCTTGTCGGCGTAACTCTTTTGGCGATCTCGTGCTGCTGCCATGCGATTTCGGATTTGAACAATCTTTTCCGAAGTTTCGAGTACCAGTTCCGGACCAGTGATTTTGCTGTCACCCACCTCTGCCCAGTAGAGTGGTGATCGACACTTCCGTCCGTACAGCGCTTCAAACGGAGCTGCTTTAATACTTGCGTGGTAGCTGTTATTATACGAAAACTCTACCAAAGGTAAGTGAGGTTCCCAACTTTTTCCGAAATCCAACACGCATGCACGCAACATATCCTCCAGGGTCTGAATAGTTCGTTCACTTTGCCCATCCGTCTGAGGATGGTATGCTGTGCTCATATCAAGACGGGTGCCTAGTGCGCTTTGCAGCGACTTCCAAAAGTGCGAAGTGAAACGAGAATCTCGATCAGAAATGATTGAGACAGGCACTCCGTGTCTAGACACTACTTCCTTCATGTAAACACGAGTCAGTCTTTCCATTTTGTCTGATTCCTTAATCGCTAAGAAGTGTGCAGACTTAGTCAACCGGTCAACGATCACCCAGATGGTATCGCATCCCGTCGGTGTCTTAGGTAAACCCGTGATAAAATCCATTGAGATGTGTTCCATTTCCACATTGGGAGTTCCGGTTGTTGCAGTAGACCAGATGGTTTCTG